>NW_020454871.1:949700-1144810 GCF_003342845.1 Nothoprocta perdicaria
TTAATTTCTGGCCAAGTGTAGATGTGGAAGGGCCTTCTTTTGGAAAGATTATCTGTGTTCAGAAGAAATTTAAGAAATTTAAATAGTAAATATTGTGGAAGTGGTCAGTATTAATCCAGTAGAATTTTTTTCTACTTTATATTACTTAGGTGGTATCTCCTGCTAGTCGAGGCGTGTGTGGAAAGCACGTTGCTAATCTCCAGGGATGCCGGGCTGCTTGGCTGCCCATCCTAGGGGCTGGTAGCTGCTGCTTCCYGCGGGGTGTTGGTGTTTGGCATAGTGGGAACAGGTCCAGTTTGTGTCTGCTCCCTGGTTCCTGGTGCTGCCGGGGCTATGGCTCTCTACAGCAGGTGAGTGGCAGCCAGAAGGCACCTGAGCAGCAGCTGGAGCAGGGGCTGCCCGTGCAGGTAACGCCAAGGCAGCTCTGGGGGCAGCAGGGCCTCGTGGCTCCCAGTCTGTGCCCAGGAAGGTCACGGGGGTCTGCAGGCCAAGGACCCGCGGCTGGGAGCTGAGCGAGGGGCTGCGAGAAGTGGAGAACGGCTCAGTTGGAGCTTTAGATATGTCTGAACAGCGGAGCGTTGGAGATTGTAGCTGCTCCAGTGTGGCCTGGAGTTGGCAGGAGACCACGTGCTGTGTTAGAGCCCACTCTAGGGGTGGTTTAGGCATGGACAGAGTTTAATCTTTGGTGCCACGGATTGCCCCAAATCTCCATCACTGCTTGGGAATGCAGGAATTCCCACATGAGCACAAAAGGCAGGAAAAGCAGGCATCCACGCGGAGCAGGTTAAACACATCCTTAGCCCAGCATTCATGGCTTGCAGTCACTCAAAGCCATGAAAGTTGCGTTTCAGTGATGGTGCCTGCTCCAGTGATGGGCTTGGTGCACAGGGGCTGCGCGAGCAGCGGCGCACGCTGAAAGGCTGTTGCTCTCGAGCACGTCCCGAGTCAACCAGCTGCCCCAGTCACAACCCACGCTTTCCYCGGCTCCCTCTCCGTGTTGGCTGGTTGTCTGCTTCACATTTGCAGTATGGTTAGAATTCCTTTATTGCTTTTCTGGTTTTAGGAAAAAATGACGGCAGGTGATGTTCTGCTGCCTTTGCACAGCCCTGTCATTGCAATTCTTGCATTTCACAAGAAAACCAGTTAGCAGTTAAAAGTGAGATTGCAAGAAAGATTTGAGATAACTGCAGCAGTCAGAAAGTTTTGCAAGAGAGCATGGCAGAGCCAGATAAACAGAAGGCCCRAGTTGCAGTAAACATCTCTGTAAACTCTGAAGACATCAAAGGTCCGAGGTCTGGATTGGYGCTCAGCGATACTGCTGCCTTGCCGTAGCTCTTCCTGTAAAATTTAGGTTTTGAAGCCTTAGAGTGTTCTGATTTAGTTGTTGAATTTGCCTCTAGAAAACACATTTTAACCTGGTTTTAACCATTCTAATTGATGTCAGAAGAAATCAAGCCTGCTGAAAGCTATTCACATAGAAATGTGCAGAGTATATGAAGTTAGGCTGCTGCGTTTCTGAATCTGCTGCAAGAATTGGGGTGCAGGGGGAAACTGGCTGTTTCCGCCAGGTTTTGTCAGGCTTCTGAAGCCAATGGGACCTATTTGTACTYGCGATCTATTCACAGCTTTGGCAAATAACAAAACTGTCCTATAAGCTGTGAAATAGCCCTTCTTTAAATCCAAATTATTTTTGAACACATTGATGCCGTAAGATCTGGTTGATATTTTTGGCTTTATAACTGAGTATATGCCTTTTTTTCCTGTCTATAATTGCTTTAAAAAAAAAAAATTGAGCCCTCGAGTCAGAGTTGGAGTTGAGTCTTCAAAGGTTTGAACCTTGCTTAAGTGCCTTAATTTGATGACTTGTTTGGAATATTTGGTTGCTTTAATGCTCCCATCTCTGCAGAGGGAGTGCAGAGTGTTTATGCATTACTGCTGTGTTTGCTGTGGGTAAGGGCTAGTGCTGTGCAGGTATAAATGCTCCTGCACAGAGCTAAAAGGATGCAGAATTAGGACCTCGTGTTCAGATTTTTTGGTTTATTAAAGATATATGGCTTTAAGATAGACAAAAAAAAAGAAAAAAGCCCAACACGCCCAACTTCCCAGTGCTTATTTAGGGAGACATTTATGTATTTCAAATGAAGAAATCAGAAATAATTTGATTCCTGTTGGTCTCCTTATGTATCAGCCTGTTTCTGTACCTGCAGTTGGCTTCTCTTCCTGCTGGGTGAACTGCTGTGTTCCTGCTCCGCCTGTGCTGAGTTCACGGGAGTCCCTTTCAGATGAGGTGAGATTTTTTCCTACGAGGTTTGGAAAAATAAGCCACAGCACAAGCTTTGACAGAAGGAATTTCAATTAAAGGAATTGCTGCCCTCTTAGTAAAGAACTGTAAATATTCTCCTCTTCAATCTCTGTCCTTCTGATCTGCGTGTTCAAGGTCCGCTCTTCCAGTGCTGCTGAAACCACACACAGGCCACGGGAGACAAACCAGAAAATGCTCATTCCTGTCCGTGAGGCTTCACACTTTGTGTTCTCTTGTCAGCTTTAATTTTTAGAAACACTGAGAGATCATCATAAGAACCAGAGCTGATAGAATCATCCGCCTTACGGGGAAGCAAAACTGCGCCGAATAATCTCAGTGTCTTTATTTGTGGAGGGAAGGAAGCATGGAAAGGGAAAGAAAAGAGTTAGAAAATGAAGGTATTATATGCTTTTGCTTAGCTTCCAAGTCATTCACCTCTAATTTCTGAACTGCAATTAGATATAAACTTTTTTCTTGCCCCTACTTTTCCTTTTGCTTTCTAGGATAGCAATTAGGAAGAACTGGGTGAATAGGTTACCATTTTATCCAACTCTATTACTCTGACTGATGGAGCTATTAGATAAAGGCAAACTGTAATTCTTTATTACCTGGCTGCCTCATTTCTGCTCTTTGCCCTGGAGAAGAGCTGCATAAAAGATCAGAGTTTTATTGAAAACTCCCGAGCAAATATTGAGCAACTTGCCTGGGCCACTCGGGTAATGACGGAATTTCGTGGGAAGGTGATAGCTACGTTCCTGATGGGATGGCCTCTTATTTGGATAAACGAYGCAGCGAGAAACTGCCGGCACGTTAGAGTTGAAATACGGTGGTTTTGGGAAAGAAAAGCCGAGAACACTTTGTATATGATAAATACGCTTATAATTAGCGAGATCATTAGCATGGACACCATGTACTTAAGCATTCACAAAGAAGTCTTTAAGCTAAGCAGTTCGCTTCACAACGGAGGAGAGAAACAAAATGAATTATATCCAGCTGAATAAGCTTTTCACCATCTCCAAGGAGGTGACTTGTCTGCTGATGGCCAGTGGGGGTCGAAGAGTGAAATAATTACTTAACAGCGTGTAAACAATGTGAGATGTGAAGTGTGCATTTTTTTCCTTTTCTTTTTCTTTCCTTTTTTTTTTTTTTCATTGAGAGAGTTTCTTGTTGCGATGGCTCCGCTGGGACAAGCAGCAGAGAAATTTGATTAAATGGATGCCTGGGGTCGTGACCCTGTCTAAACATGCTGCAGCTCTCAGCATTAATCAAAGAATGTTTAAAAAAAAAAGAGAGAGAGAAAATTGTGACCTTGCTGCATGAGAGTTGGTGAGCGCTGGTTGGGGCTGCGCACGGAGCGGAGCAGCCAGGGCATGACGGGCCCCTCGGCAGCCCCCAAGCCTGGAGGTGCTGCTGGAACCCCAGGGGCTCCTTTAGGAGCTCCCCTATGAGCTCCTGCTGCCTGCGCAGGTGTGCGGAGGTTCCTACAACCCCGTGGTGCGTGTGAGAAGTGTTGGGAAGTGTTGGTAGCCCTGAGAGTGCGGGGAAGGGGTCTGGATCACGCTCGCAGTTCAAGCAGGTGTTCATAACGAGCCCTTGTGGTAGCAGGAGGAAAGGTCTTGGTTGTTATTGAGAAAATTATATAGTAGTAGAGGTTAGAATAAATCAGAAGACAAGTTGTGACCATTAGTCACACACACAGACACACACACACAGACACACACACACAGACACACACACACACACACACAGAGTGTTTTTTATTTATATTTTATTTACAACATACTGGGTTTATATCTAAAAACTCTGCATGTACTTCGTTAGTTTTCAGTACCTGTGGTTCTCCCTAGAGACGAGGAATTTTAGGTAAATGCTGCCTTAACACTAGACCTAGAGAGTTACCATGTGAGTCAAGCCTAATTAATACCCAGTTTTTGGAACAGTCCAAGCTGGAGATAGACCTTTCATTTGGCCTTACGTGGTTCACCTGGCAATCGGAAGCAGGATAAACCCAGTGGCCTAGAACTCCTGATCCGCCGCTTTCCTAAGCGTTATCTTGCATTAGAGTGGGCTTCTCTAACATGGGTTTTGCAATATTGCATTGTGAGTTTTGTTTCTGTTAGGTGATACGAAAAATACYGTATAAAGAGCAGTTGTGAAAAAGTCCATGTTTTAAACTTCCAGCTTCATCTCCTTAGGACTAGCCTCTAGAAAGTGCAGTCTGAGAGCCTGACACAGGAAACTGAGTAATGAGATGMTGGAGATGACAGCTAGAAACTTAACTACGTTTAAAGGTAAAGGTGAACAATTGTTCTGTTTTCACAAGGCATATTATCTAAARTACAATTCCCAATGTCCTCCAGATTGCATTCTCTACAAGGTCTTTGCTGGATTTAATGGGAGACAGCCAGGAAAAAAACTCAAAACTCGAATCTGTGTTCAAAGTGAACCACATTTGCTGTCATGGCTTAGYATGAGAGGCCAGTTTGCATGTTATTGTCATACAAGAATTGCAAAATGTAAGAAAAGCCCTTGAATTTCAGCACCATAAAATAATAAKATGCGAAAATTACTTTAAAAGATCATGTGTGTCATCTCTGCAGAAGAGATGAGCAAGGTGATGTCTGCCCTCACCAAGAGATGAGCAAGTCTTGTCTTCTGAAACTTAGTAAGAGCGCCCRACTCTAGAATAGCGAGTGTTTAAAATGAACAGTGTAAATTACTCTYGGAAAAACAAAACCTCTCTAATTGTTGCTGACTTTTGCACGACTGTGTCAAAATGAAATTGCTAACGCAGGGAAGATTGTTGCCACTATTTTTAGAATACTTTTCTTGGCCTTTCTCATTTGAGCTCCCAGCTTCCTTGAAATTCTATGTTAAAGAACAAAATAACAGGCTGCAGCTCCAGACCTTTTGGCAGGCAGCAAACTGCTTGGAAATTCCCTGCTGAAGAGAAACTCAATCTCTGAGCAATACCCCATGGTGCTGGTGCTCTTCTCTCATGATTTTGCAGTTACTCCTCTACCGTGACCCTGTCCCAAGCAAGTCACACCTGGGCATCTTGGCCCTTCTGCTCAAGAAGGGGAAGAAACTCTCTGCTTCCCCCTTCTCCCTGTGTAAAATCAAGCCAGTCTTAGTTTCTGCAGTCTAGAAGTGCTGCTAGATGGCAGCTCCAGCAGCAGGATTGGGTTGAATTCCCTCAGGCTTCGCACGGCTCCAAGCAGTGGCCGTCTTGCTTGATCTCGACTTGGCGATGCCTAAAGTGGTAACAGGTAGAGCTGAATGTTTGCAGAGACAATTAATCTGCTTGCGCTGAAACCAGAGAGAGTTTTTCTGTGAACTTGTTCAGTCTTGACTCCTGTTCAGAAAAGAGTTAATCCAACAGCAGGTGCTTTTTCAGAAAGGCACCACAGTTGCCCGCCCCCTAAGCCTTTAAGCCCTTTTGAGCTAATTGAAGAAATCCGAACAAGTTGAGATAAGAAACGTAAGCTTTGGGGATGCAGCGTGCCGTGCTGTGCCCCAGCTCTCATACCGGGAGAAAAAATACTTCAGTTTGGAAAGGTTTCCGTTAGACTAGAAACCGTAAGATTTCCTSCATCTTTTAAATGTGTGGTCGTTCCCTACAGTCCCCGGGAAATTGCTATATCTGATGCCCTTCTTGTGGGGAGCAGTGTGAAGGTTATTTAGACACGATAGCTGTACACTTTTAGTGTATTTTAAAGGTAATTCAGCTCAATTCCTTAGAATTGCAGTGGTTTTAGGGTGACTATATAACTTCTACAAAGTTTTAAGGTATTGATAAACATTGCAGATTTCAGCGTTATTTTATATGATTTTTGTCTGTCACGTGAACTGTTTCTCCCTATGTGTTTCTGTATTTGCCCAAGTTTGTCTTTAGGAGATTACACAGCAGGTGGATCCTAGTGAACTCGAGGTGATAGAGGTGGCTGCCTTCATGCCAAGCTGTTGGTATTTTTATAATTGCAGAGAAGAGTTGCCTTGGTTATCACAGAGCAGAKAATTCACAGATAGGAAACTTCTTCCTGTGAATAGTTCTGAGAAGGAATAAAGTCATCCCACATCAATGTCCTTTTACCATTACTTCTATCATAGCACATCTTCCATAACTAACAGTTGCAGATTTGCTCAATGACAGAGTTTTGTAGCTCTGTTCTAAGGATGCCTATTTAAGGAAAAAAGACAAGGGTTTTATTTTACTCACTTTGGAGGCAGTATTGTAAACTATAGAATGGCCAAAATGGACAGTGATTTCTAAATACCTCGATCTCAAGATTTCAAAATATTTTACAGCACTGGCTATACCAAAGGTAACTTGTCATTAAAGCTGAAAATCCTTTATTGGACATGAAAAAATGAAAAGCACACATGAAAGCACCTATACCTGCTTTCATGGAATGAAAACACGAGAGGAGACAACATGACCAATAACTAAGTTGTGCACATGAATTTATGTCCTATTGTGAATGTGTTTTTTAGGCTGTAGGGGTTAACTGGTTTAAAAACAGTACATTTGTAGAAATATACTGCTTGCTAGAGCTTAAGAGAAAACTGCCAGTTCTGTTCAGAGGCAGCCTTCAGGTAGGATCGCCTTTCCAAGCTCGGGGTCCTTGGCTGTCCCTTCGGAAAGGTTCCTGCCCGTCTACGGCTGTAACAGCAAAGGGGCCAGAGCTTACGGGGCCAGAGCTTACGGGGGGCATGTTGGCTTTGCTGTGGAAGTGCAGTTAATCATTGTGAGAGCTTGGCCGGTCACTCCATAAACACCAGTGCCCAGGTTTGGTGAGAACTTCATCTGCAGAGCTTGGGTGAATGCCGTGGTGTGCGGCYGGCAGGTGAGGCTCAGCGCCCCGTGTGGGGTGGACGTGTGCGGCTGGTGGCTCCTTTGCCTTGCTCTGGGCTGCACACGCATCGTGGATGCTTTTTTTATTGATCATCAAGCATCTGGCAGATGTTTTATTGTTATTTATGTCACCACTGTCTCATACCTAAAACTGAAGCTGATTTAAAGTCGTCTCTGCCTGGCTCTGTCTTTGTTTTCTCCGTACATTCTTTTTATTCCTCAAAAATTGCTTCCATTTGCTGCTTTGCTTTTTCTGTAAACCTTCTGGAAATTCAACAAACAAGCCGTATTGCTTCTTTTTCTCCTGTGACTCTCTTTCTACTTTTTCCGTATGACATTTCATGCTATCTTCCCAGACCCTCCAGTCAAGTAAATGGGGCATTGCATGACTAATTGTTGGGATATGCAAATAAAGAAAATAGGGCCCCTATGCAGCAGCTYCATGGTTTTGCATGGCTTTGGTTAACCAGCACTGGTGCATGTTTTTGGGCCCACCAAGGTCTCTGCAAACTGCTTAGAGGTAACCAGTATAAAAACATGATGGGACTCTGACATTACAAGAGGATAGGTAGTTGCATATTGAAAATATGGATTAAAATGAAATGATTCCTATGAATTTCATACAGTAGTAATAAGACCAGTTTTGTGTGTCTGTGATCTGTACATGTTTAAGTGGAGCCATGTTTCAATTGCCTTACATAACATGTGTTTATTAAACAGAACTTCATGAAAAACATGCTTTTAGCAAAATATTTTTTTTTGAAAAAGAGTTAAATTTATCAGTCATTCTTGCTAACACAATTCTACAGTAAATATTTTAATTAAGTTTCTTAGGGAACACAATAGGCCATGTAGACACAAGTCACATTGACAGCACTAAAAGGCATTGCTCGATTTATGAGAGCACTCTGTTTACCCAAGAATGTAGAAATTTCCCTTTCTAAATGGGACAGCCTTATCTTTATTATTCCAGTGCCTTTTAGTTTACAGTTCTGCTGTAAGCAATGTTTCAGGAGCTTATTTCAGGATTCCTAAATAAATGAACAGACAAAATTAATGCCCAGTGCCAGCAATCTACATTTTATATATTATGTGATTGAGAGTAAGTCTTGCTGAACAGCAGAAAAGAAAAATGATTTTACTTGATTTATACAGAATGTATGTGATAACAGAAGATAAAAGGAGCTTCTGAAAATTAGTCTTGTTTGCAAACCTCTTGTTTATTATTATTTTTAACACAAGCCAAACTGTGATGACAATGAAAAAACAGTTCCAGCAACATCAAAAAAACCCATCCCTTTTCTTTTTAACCAAATGTATGTCAGAATATCATCAGTGCATCGGTCCATATTTACTCGGTCCATTCAAGACCACCACCAACCTGCACTCATCCTAGCTGGTTGKCAGGCTTGTCGGTCACGTGCACGGGGATAAAGCCAATGTCTTTCTTCCCAAAAGAGGCATTCCATTGTATAAACCGAATAGTATCATGCTAATTAAATTGCCCATATCCTGATGTCCACAGGAAGTATTACTTCCAAGCATTAATACAGGCTCAAGGTCTTTGTGTGCACAAAAACCCTTTTCAATATGTCATGTCGATGGTAACTGGAAAAGCAGCTGATGAGAATTCAAGCACACAGTGTTACTCTCCTGCGAAGACAGAATTCTACAAAATAAAGCAGCTGATGTGAGGTGGAGCAGTGTGTACTGTTTCCATCTTAAGATAAAAATCTGATAAGGAAAACAGCTGATGTAAGTTAAAGCAGTGTATTATTTATACACTAAAAATACCATTTGGAATGTTTTTGTGTTATCTATAGCTGTCTTCAGTTGCAGTTAATAATTTATTTTGCCTTAATCTCTTTTTCTCTCTTTATCAGTGGACTTTCACTGGAAAAAATGCTGGAACGAATCAGACAGTGTGATTTGATATATTTAAATATCTAATTGATAGTATATATATTTCTACAGCATGCAGCTACTGCGATCCCTGGATAAGCTGCAGCTGCAATATTCCATAAAGAAGCTAGTTATTCTATCAGGTCTTTGTTTTGTTCCCCTTTGCATGGGATTGATTCCCTCTTCCACCTCTTCATTAAGTAACTGGTTAGTCTCTTGGGTGAACCTTTAAAAAAAATAATTAATAAACCAAACCCTATTTGAACCAAATTGAATGAACCAAACAGCTTCTGCTGATTTTGCAAGAATTTTGGGAAAGAATTTGGTCATGTAAAGTGGTGGTTCGGACAAGTATTGAGCTAATAAACTTTCTGGCTATTGTTTTATGCAAAAGGCAGCTTCCTRCTTAAGCCAGTGGTAAAAGTCTTAACATCTTAGATAGAACAAGTATCTTCACCTCGGGCAATGTCTGGTATGTTCTCGAGCTCTGCCTGAGGTCTCGCCATCTTCTTGTAAGTACCTGATATTGTTTTAAAATTGATGAGGGGGATAAGCTGTAAAAAAATCATGATCTGAACACAGGGCCTGAAGTGGGAGATGAAACCAGTAACGATCTCTTCTCTGAGACAGAAATTCAACACTGATTTTTGCCCTTAGCCAATAGGTAATCTCCCGTAACTGAATATTATGAAAATATAGATAAATAGAGAAGAGCTTTCACTTAACTTGTTAGTTTGCTCTCAAATTCTATGCGTCATCTTTATGTTTGAAGGCGATCTGGCTGTGGCAGATCTCTAAAGTCCCTGGTTTAGAGCTCTTAGATCTCCAAGGCCCAGCCTCCCGCCCCGGCCTTCGGCCTCGGCCTCATCAGGGCGCCGGCGCCGCGCCGCGCTCCCGCCTCGTCCCCGCCGCACAATGCAGACAAAGATGCAGCGGGCGCCGCTCGCTCCTTATTGATTTCACGCACCAGCTGGCAGCTGTTTGAGCTTGTTCGTTTTTATAACCCTCTGGGCAACTTTTTAAAAGTACTTTTCTTAGACCATCTGCTAAATGCAATTGGTTTAATAATTAAAGACTTGCCATCCCTTCGCAGATAAATACGAGTGCTGTTGCTGCAGCTGAGAGTTGGGCTGCGCGGSTAGGTCGCGTGTTTCTCTCCGGCCGCGAGCGCGGTGCAGGCCTGCAACCAACGGGTGATCACAGTGACCATGTGGATGTAAAAAATACCCTTTCTGTTTGGGTTGTGGTGCAATACAGACATCGCTGGGGCTGTGTGTGTTTGTGCAGAGCCCTGGAGTTGACTTAGACTGTCCAGTCTTGGCGTTGGTGGGAATTTGGGCATTAGCTCCCCCCTGAGGGTGTAAGCAGCGCTTTTCTGTGGAAATAGCGAATAGAGCAGCTCAGGAGGAGCTCATTTGCAGGTGTTGGAGAGAGATTTTGGGGTGTTTTGGTGCAGGTTTCTGGGCAGTTGGGGCAGGCAGTGGTTGGAGCCGGCTCCTCATCACCCCTGGGAGCCCTTGGAGTCTTTGGGAGCTGATGAAGTTGGAGTGCGAGGGGTGTCCCCTCTGCCTTTGATGGGTGATTGGGGACTGAAGCATCAGCGGGGCGCTCAGCCTAACTTGTGGTGAGGTTTCCGGCAGTATTTAAGGAAGTTCTTAAAAACARTACGAGGTGAAAGTAAAGGCAGGGAGGGAAAGACGCCGAGAGGAGCGGGACCCGCGGGGCCTCTGGCTTTTCCACGCGGTGCGCTTCACGGGCAGGATGTGTAAAAAGACCCAACCTTGGCTTGAACTCATCCTTATGACACAATTAGATCTAAGCTTTCCCAGGATTCCTTCAGAGAGGGCTGCTGAAAACTCCGTGTGTTTACCAAACAGTTTACCATTTATTTCAGATGTACCTCAAAGCTGACCTGTAGGATTRCTCTCTGGAGAGGTGAAAAAGGGTAATTCATTTTTTATGTTCCTCTAATCTTGGAATTCTTTCAAGAAGTCTCTGTGCAGCAAGGATCGGTGCATTATATTTTGCTACAGGATCACCACTCCGCCACACATGCTTTGCTGCACAATTTATGCTTACAAAATTGTTCTGAAATTTGTGTGGAAGAATAAAAAAAAGCCTTTCTGAATTTGAGATGTGTGGGTTCCTTTTGTTTTTCATACAATTGAATGAGACTTTTCTGCAGRAAGAAAAAGGAAATAGTCATATGTTTTCTTAATAAGATGAAAGATATSTGTGTTTGCTTTGAGATTTTTATGTTTGTTTGTTTTAAAAGTATTCCCATCTTTAATATTTTTGTACTTTACAAACATAATCTTGTTCCAGACAGCTGTGAACTCTGGTCTCCTCTAATTCCTAAAGTAGACAAGAGCAAGTCAAATTTTCCAGAGTATCTGGCTAAATATCCCCTGAAATATAATTGAACTGAAAGCGAATGCTTACAGTAAAAGTTCAGATTAGAGTGCAAAGTTTGCCTGAGAAATTCCTTTCTTGAACTTAATCCTGTGGCGGTTTTCAGATGAAGCATTCTCATCATAGATTCCATGGCTGTAGTATTTTTTTAGATCGCAACAAGTATGTGCTAAGCTGTATAAACCACGCYGCGCTCGGGATGGGTATTTTTGGTTCAATCAAGCCTCACTGTGCTCTGCTTGCTGGTGAACCTCCCGGGCTGCCTCTTCACGGTGCTCTTGGTCACAAGCTTGGTGGATGATATAAATGTGAAATGGGTACAGGAGAAAAAAAATAGTTTCTTGTAATTGTTGAGATATCCCTGTTGACAAAATGGGCGACAGCTGGACAAAGCATCATTAGGTCAAAATGCTGCTGCTATTTAGTTGAGTAGAATTATTCTTCCTTAAATTCCCCCTAACCCTCTGGATGTGCTTTGCAGGACTCCGCGTGGCTGCTTTGAAGTGCTCTTTTCCCGTGCTAAGTTTAGTTATAAATGAGCGTGGGCCCAAGGGCGGCCCGTGGGCCAAGGCAGGGACTCTGGCTTCCTCAGGGAAGCTCCCACGAAGCTGAGCCCGGGGCCCATCCGACTGTGCAGCCACCGAGCGCTTCCTTCTGCCTGGAATCTTCACGAAAAGGCTCCCAAGGAAGCTGGTGCCGTGGAGCTCCCAGCTCCGCTGTCCCTTCCTCCCCTTCCTCTCCCAGCAAGGAAGGGCAAAACCCCCAAAGGGATCTGCAGCCCAGCGCGTCTTCACGTGTAGTAGCAGATGGATTTATGTCTGTTTTGCTGTGTTTTATACCCAACTGTTTTCACTGTGCAGAGAGAAGATGCTCCAGGAAGCCTCGTGCAGCCCAGAAATAAGTTGAGGGGCTGTAACGAGCAGTCGTCGTAAATGTGCSCGTGTCGGCAGTCCCCGTGGTAAATGTTTCCATTTGTGATAAGCAGCAACACRAAATCAGTACAAATCCTTGAAAGCAAGAGATCGTTTTCTTAATAGACTCGCTGCCTCCTTATTTATTTATATATGTATTTATTCCTTCCCTGTTTCTTACGACCGAAGTTCCCGGGTTTCCGTAGGGTGTTGCTGGAGCAGCGTTTTTGGTTGCTGGGATATGGCAGAGTGTTTATGACAGGCAGGGGTCTTTGGGATGTGACTACGGACAGCTGTCTCCTTTGGAAAATGGGCTTCTTGTTCGGAGGTGCAGTYTGAAATGAAAGCCGACACGTGTAAATTAATCCAGTTTGTCACATATGTTGGAGTGTGGCACTGAGGGTTGTTTTTTCTTTGCTTTCTTCTTTTTTTTCCCCTTTTTTTCCCCCTGCTTTGTCCCATTCCTCTTTGAAGCCTGTCCCCTTATAATAGAAATAGAGATATTTTTTACTCTATAGTCGTAGTCATTATATAATTACCAAATGGATCCCTTATGGGAAATGCCTCACGTCGCTGCTGTAGAACCCTGCATCGCGGTTCAGAATCAAAATGTGAAAGGATTCATTCTCCACTAAAATGTATATTTTCTGTACCGTGCCATTGATTGCTTTCAGATGTTGAACCGGAAATGATTTATGTCCTACTGCCCTTCTGTATAAAGACTGTCAATAAAAATGATCTCTGCCTGCAAAGTGTAAAGAAAGTCCGGAGTAATTCCTGTGCTTCTCCAGCTCGAATGCAAACTTTTCAAGAGATTAAACCGTTAAAGATTCTGGCGTTACTGAGTTTTATCTCTTGACTTAATAATAGTGTGAATGCCTATAAATAGGATTTTTTTTTTATCTCATCTGTGGCATTGAATGTATGTAGCTCGTTAAGTGATTGTGTGGTACAGGTCTAATTTACCTGTTTTTGTGTCTCCRTAATACTAAACTCTATTATATATGTTGACTCATACGTGTGTGTGTGTGTATATATAGTTGAAATATTTTTATGACCTATATAATAACATATATAAAATAGATTTTTTTCTCCAGCAGTAATGAGATGGATTTTTTAAAAAACAAATATCTTTCGTAGCTTCTGACTGTTATGCAAGCAGTTTATGCTAATRTGGAGGAGATTTAATTGTACAAATAGTTCCCGCAGCTTAGAAGAGGAAAGTAAACACGTTAGACTTTAAAGAGCAGGAGAAAAAAATAGATGGGCAGTGTTTCTGTACAGTGTTTCTTATAATTTCTAAGTTGTGTGTTGAGGAATTTTCTAGGGACAGTTTAAACACTTTCATCCTTATGTGCTTCAGTAACGTGCGGTTCATACACGTTAGCTGCAATTAAGAGCACGTACTGAAAGAATGCAGCTCAAGCTAGGAACGTCGTACGCAAAGCAGCTCCAGATGCAGGTATGGTAGTACTGAGAAAACAGAGCTGCTTCTGTAAATACATGTTTTATTTTTTTAATTAATAGGGGAGAAAAAAGTGTATTATTTCAGACAATATTAGGCAGGTTCAATTCAATGAAAATATCCAGAATTCCGCAGACCCTTTAACAAAACTGATGACCTCAAGTGTTCTGAGGAAAAAAATATAGCTAAACCGTCAATGATTCAAAGATCTTTCAGAATAGAAATGACAGCTTAGCTTCCTTTTTCTTTTTTTTTGTAGATTCATCTGCAAAATTTTGAAAAATAAAAAAGGGAAGAAATGTGTAGCTGTCCAGATTTTTTTTTTTTCCAGGAAAAAAGTGTTGTGGATTTTGTGCTTCTTGGTAGGAGTCCTTTTAATTTTCATTAACATTTGGTAAATATTAGTTTGTAGGTTCATGTTTGTGGTAGAAGTTTTTTTCTTTTCTGTTGKTTTTTTTTCCTTATATTTTAAGCTTGACTAACAACAAAAAGAGGAAATGAGTGTAAATTTTCTTGGTATTGTTTAGGTTTCCAAGTAACTGAAATATATAACAATAAATCTTAGTCATTATTACTGTATTTTACATATTTTTATAACTGAACAAAATGACTATTTTCTCCATTTGTTTTTGAGTTATCAAATACAGTAAGATTTATAGGTGTCATTAAAAGTCCATATTGATTTCCTACAGTCAGCTGGGAGTTGACGAGTCAGTCACTGGTTGAATAAGTGTCCAAAGCACGTTCCTTCCTATGTTATTAGTTTCAGTTTGTAAGTAAAAATGAATTACTGAGAACAGAGGAACGTACCAGATTCTGAGCTCTAGTATGCAAGGATTTATATATATAATTTTTAATTTGGTGCTGCTGATCTAGTGACCTTCATGGTTGGTCGTGCTGGGGTTGTAYGAAGGGTAGGAGAGGGGGATCACGGCCAACGAGCTGACAGCTCATCCTTGCCAGGCCTTTTTCCCCCCCTTTTTCTGTTATCTGAGGTTAGGGTTTTACCAAGGAGCTTTGGGGAATAAATAGGAGACTCCAAGGAGAAACATGTGGCAGGGGAAGGCACAAAGCCGGGCGCTCCCGTTACCCCTTCCTGGCTGTTCCCGGGGCCGCTAGCCTGGGTTTGGAGCCGGGGCATTGAGGGAGCTGCAGGACCTTCCTCCTCTGTGGCCTGGGCTTGTGCGGCCRCTGCCACCTGGGCCTCCCAGCCCCRTGTCCTCAGACGGACCCTGAGCACGTGGGCTTTTCTTGGCCTTTCCGTCCCTTTTTCTTTCAGTTTTTAGGAGAATTTTTCAGACAGGAGGTAGYGCTATCTGCATAGGTCGAGTTGCAGCATTTTAATTAATTGATCAAATGTTCTTGCATTTACTTTTACAGACAAGCTTATGGGGTGTCTGCACTAATGGATTGATCCAGCTTAATGTCTATTAGTAATTAAAGAAAATACATTTTTAAGAGGCAAGGATATATTTAATTTTAATAACTACTTTTCCCTGCATCAAAAAGTCTTTGCACAGAGCTATAATGGGCAGCATTAGTCAAATGTGTGATAGATCAAATTGTTAAGTGTGAGAGGTGTTGTTAATGTAAGGCTAAAGAGAGATCTTGTGGGGTAACTCTGAATAACACACAGAAAGGCTGCATTCATCATGGTGTGCTGCCAAAACATCTGAGTAATGATGGCCATTAAATCTTTTGTCATGGCTAGAAATGCGAAAAAAAGAAAACACGTTAAAGTGGGAGCCAGTCAGGAAAACTGCCACTTGACATGTAAACCTTTCTGCCCATGAGTATTCWTTTTTATATTATGGTAGGAGTTTGCATTTCAGAATGAAATTTGATTTGTCTAGCAATTCTGTCAAAATAGGTGGGTGTTAAACCCCCTTTATCAGACATTTGAACAGTCTAGAAGGAACTTTATACAAATATATACATATATGTGTGTGTATATATATGTACACACAGTGTTGTGGTGGTAAAACTGGAGCTGCCTACATACAATGGGATATGTAAGAAAATACTTGYCTTTTTATTTTTTAAAGTTATTGAACTACTTCTCAGAAAGCAAATCTTAACTGTGAGAAATATAAACTGGTTTAGTGTCAAAATAGCAACTGAGGAAGGGAAACCATGATCCAGGTAGTGAAACTTGTGGTACTGGCAAACTGTGACAGCAGCCGTCATGGAGGAGCTGGGAGACATGGAATTGCACAAATATTTGGGAAAAAGAAAGTGGGGGGAATATTCAGCTTGGCTTTCTGATGATATCTTTTTATTGCTAGACAACCTGTTTGGGATAACTMCACAGATAGTGATGTGAATGCCTGCGGGATGACACTTGTAAGTAAAGAATATRCTCAAGCGTAGTCTGTAAAGAGAGCATTGCTGAATCATTATAGCAAAATTAAGAGATACTGAAGAGTTCTGGTAAGTAAAGTAAACATTTTGGGAAGTAGCCAAGTATTTCGGTATTGTAGATGGAAGGCCAGCTGATAGTTTCTTAAAATGAGTAAAATCTAAAATACATACTTAGCAATTTCAGGACGTAAATGGAACTGGCCTTTTGTGGCAGCCGGTTCTGCTATGACACTKATAATGTCGTTTTGACTAGATAGATGAGAAGAATTTGCTGATGTTGAGAAAAAAGAAATCAAAACACTATGTGACGAGGCCATTTGAAGTTGGTCTGTCAGGTCACCAGAGTGTGTCCACACAARCAACGTTCTGCTGTTATATTAGGAGGAAATGAGGCAAATTGCAGTAAAAAATACATTTAACTAGAGAAGAATTTGCAACAAAATAGTCCAGATGGTTTATCTTAACCCTGACAGCCAAGTATGTTAACCGGATTAGAAATTCAGACATCAGTGATATGGGAGGGACCACTTGGAGCGATGCTGTGTAACTCACACAGCCCTGGTGGGAAAGGGACTTGCTGAAACGCATAGGGAGCGAGTCACCGTGGTGAAATAGCTCAGASCTGTAACCAGCACTAGCTCCTTAGAATTAGTGCTTGAATTACTACAGCGCTCATGTACCTAACCTGGTAGTCCTTCCCTGGAAAGGAGCTGGGTTAGTGCAGCCTTCTTCCCTGGTGGACCCGTCCTGAAGCTGCTTGTGTTGCACAATGAGCAAACGAGCTAAAGATGAGGCAGCCTTGGGGAGGGGGTGCTCGTTTCTGATTCTGTTGGAAAAGAAAAGCTCTTCCAAATTACCTGGAATTGCTCGAAGTCATGTGCACATCCCATTCGCTTTGCCTTTTTGCTCTGCTGTTTATTAAAGTTCTTGTAGCTTCTCAAAACTGACTCTAAGTCTCCAAATCCTGCTGCCCAAGCCCTTGCAGTGTTGTCTACCTGATACCAAGTGCTGGGTGGCTCCACAGAACATGCTCTGTTTAGAGCATGAATTAATATCTTTATCTTTAATATCTTTATCTGAATTAATATCTTTATCTTTAATAAATTTGAAGATCTACTAGTTTATCTCTTATTGAACTAAACTCATACAGAAAGACAATAACCTGTGGGCTTCTGTGGGTATCCTGTTTCAGAAGTTTCTTTTCTTCCCACTTAAAATAGATTTTGGTTTTGATGGGCTGTTTGATTGACCTACTTTGATCAATTTTTTACTTCTACAACTTGTGTTTTTATTTTGTGTTTTAACTGTACATTTTTGTACTTTAATGTACTTGGTTCTTTGGAAGATCTGAGTTAGACATAGAATTTGGAACCTTAGGCATATAGAATTTGAGAACTTTTGCAGGAGTGTAATGGATGCAAGCTTACTATATTTGTATTTTATCACAGCTCCTCTGAARGCAAATTAGAAGTAACTTTAAAGCGTCAAGCAACGTGGTTGTTTTCATTGGGAGTATGGGAAAGAGAGGTAGTCCCATAAATTCTCCTCTTGAAGTAGAGTATGAGCCATAGAAAGAACTGAAGCAGGCTGGATCTATTTATTATTATGAACTTATGTTTTATATAATTATATATAGACTTATATAATCATAAACTATTAGAGAGACATTAATAAAGTAGCTGAAAACACAGATAAGGGTATGATAATCAGTAATGAAATAAGAATATAAGGAATATATGCAAAGGTTATGAAATCTTCTGACCTCACTTAGGATATTGGTTTTATTCTGGTTACCATATTCTTTAACGATGTAACATTTGAAAAGGGGAATTTGATTGACCTTATGACTAAAGATAGGAACCCAGAAGAGAGGCTAAAATCATGAATTTCTATAACCTTTAAAGAGCAAAGGTTGAAAGGCATTTAATTGAAAAATATAAAATCTCCTGAATTATATATCAATGTATAACTCTATTTCTCTCAGAACAGAAATTGCTATAAAAACAAGACCATATGTCAGGTGAGGAGCAGTCCGTGCGCCTGCTCCCTTTGCCTCCGCATGCTGCGCTCAGGGCCGAAAGGGCACGAGGAAAGGCAGCTTCCCTTGGGCCTCGGCGGCCTCCCAAAGGAGCTGCTTTGGAAGGGATCCCTACATTTGTTTGGGACAGGGAGCCAATCTGCAACAGAGAGTTTCTGACCATATAAACAGAGTATTTCCATCTGTGAAACATCCATAATATTCATCCAGGGTATTAACAAGTAGGTTACAAGACCAGAACTTTTTAGTTGGGGGTTTTGACTCCTGTCTTTTGCTGACGTTCTTGATCGGTAAAAGAAACAGTAAGTGGACCTTTAATCCTTCCATTTGCAGTTTTTGCCAAGCCGGTGACACACAGAAGCCCTGAAACTGCTCAACTTTGTCCTCAACYTGTAGAAACAAAACCACTAGTCTGTGAAATGAAGAACTTGCAAGTAGATGTGGCAGRCACCTGCCTTTCTCTTCGCTGAGCACCATAGCTTATGTTGGCCACTAGAGCTTTGCCACTGACATCACTGTTGAAACATCATAATTTAAACATATTCAGTGCATTTAAGTTGTGCAGCTCTTGAAATGTGGCTCCGATACAATCTAGTGTTGTGCAGTAGCCTTCTAACATGCATCTGTTTGTGTGCCACTGTTACTTAAAATGTTTATGCTTAGAACATAAAAATTTTGTTTTTTTGCTTTGAGTTTTTAAATAGCTTCCCTTTTGAGAATGACGTCTGGTCACTTGAGCTACTCTATTGATTGAATCTTTTTGTTGAACGGAATCCATGAGAATGTTGAGGATCCCATTAGAAAACACAGAACTTGATTTATACGTGATGAGAGGGACATTGATCACGTTCACATACTGAAACAATTATTGATGGAATYGGTGATGAAGAAGTCGTCCTCCTAGTGATGCAGATTGGCTGCTAGCAGACATTTGACACTGAACCAGGAGGTTCTTTGTTGTTACAGCACATCTGAGAAAATCATTAAGCTTTTTGAAGCTTGTGGAGACCGGATCTGAGTGTATTATTTGCATTAAGTCTCATCAGAGTCCTCTGACATCAATTTTTTCCTCTAGTGCAGGAGTGCACTAGCAGCTTTTCAGAATGTGGCATTATTTTCAGTTCTGTGGTGCGATAGACTCTGCTAATTGCCGTAGTGTCCCGGGGTGGTTGGTACCTTGCAGGTTTAGCAGCACCCTCCTGTGAGGTCCCAGAGCCCCTGGCCAGGGCGCGGGGGGCGTCCGGCCTCTGCCACACTTCCCGCTCCCTGCCTTGTTACGGGTTTGTTTATTGTTTTTTTATAAAGTGGTCCTACACATGATGAAGGAGATGGGTGCGAGTTGTTAATCATCCCCCAGCCGGGCACTCGCTCTGTGTTTTGCACCTTCCAGTGCCTTTGGACCTCCCTCCAACATCCTTCCAAGCAGCAAGTGGAAAAGCAGGAGAGAGAGAACATCGCGGCCCTGATGCGAGTGAGTTTTGCATTGGCATCCATGAGAAATGCATGYGGGGGAAAAACTATTAGGAGGAATTATGAGAGCCCTTCCCATTGAAGCCACTGTTCAGCAGTGGTTTTATTCTCAGTATCCTTTCCCTCAGGGCCCCCCCCGGGATGCGGCACATGCGGACAGATCGGAGGGAGGCACCGGCTACGCAGGTGCTGGCACAGATGCCTTTGCAGGAGGMAGCCCCTGAATAATTTAGAAAGAGACAGTGTAAAAGAGATGCTGAAACAGAGCTACTGTTTTGTAAATTACTATTTAATCTAAAAGGGGGACCACTCCGGCTTTAAATACTTTYCCTGTCTTTTTCTATTCTTCTGTTCTTTTAGTTGAATAAATTTATATCTTCAAATATCTTCAAGTGGAATAATTTTATAAAGTTGAATAATGTATACTTATACCATCAGCTATAGAATTTAATATTATTGAACTGTAAAAACTGGAGTAAAGCAAATTCTTTTTTTCTCYGAATAGCTATGAAACCTGCTCCCAAATTTTGCTTAAACAAGCCATGCAAAAAGAGATTGTTCTTTTTTTGAAAAATGTATTATTTCAACTAAAAAAAAAAGTTGTGAAAACAGTTTCTTGTCCCTGTTCTTAGAATATTTAAGATTATTCTGTTTATGTGGAAATAGATATCCTTAGTGAATTCAGAGAAATTCAGGGATCGTGTGCTTTGAAATGCATTAACTGGTAATGCTTGCTTGCCAGGATGCATTTACCTCTGGTAACAGTTTGTTGTAGCAGTCTCGTATTATGCTTTAAGTTGGTTTATTTTAAAGTTTTACTTGGTTTATTTTAAGTTTCTGCTGCTAAATGTCTCTCCCTCCCGCCTTCCCACCTGAAATGTTTGGAATCACTGATGAGAAAACSCCCAGGGAGGCTGCTTTGGTGGCGTGCGGTGTCAGAAGCCTTTGCTGTCCGTACTGAGGGACTGGGAAAAGGCACGGTAAAAGCAAAGTGAAATGCTGCAGGTTTCCTGGAAGGGGAGGCTCTTCATACCTGGTCATGTAACATTTAGTGAGCTAAGATAAGAGAACACTCTCGCCAGAGAAAAGATATGTTGCTTTTTTTTTTACTATTTTTTAATATAGTGAGGTATTCATGTAAGTATATTGCAGGTAAGATGGTACTTGACTTGTATACTAAGAGACATGACTTAGTATTGGGTGATATTTTGCAAATCCAAAGTCAATTTGAATTTGCTTAAATTTCCTCTGTTTGGGCATATGTGAAAATGATGAGGATTTAGTGACGTTGCARCCCTGACTGTCATAAGATCAATAAATAATTATTAGAAAATCAAAGAGTAACATTGGTGATTAACCACTTCACCATATTGTTCAAGCAGGAGTAAATAGAAAAAGAAAAGAAAAAAAAAAGAAGCAAGTGTTCCAGGAAAGAGTGAATTACTGGGTGATGTTGTCAGGGTCTCCAGGGGGTGTTTGGCCCTAGGGAGGTCTGGAGCCTTTCGTCCTTGTGTGTAGGGGCGGATTTCATTTAAAGACTCTGTTATCTGTTGGGAAGAGAAGAAAATCTACAATGGAGTAAGCGTTGGTTGGGTGTTCCAAAATGAATCATTTTGGTAGGGCAGTATTTTGGTTTGAGATGCTTGTGTCTCACTCTGGGTTTCCTCAAGGGCATCTTCCCCTGCTCCCCCTTCCCGGATTCCTGTTTGTGTAACTGCATGGGGATGTGTGTGGTRCTGGGGGGGGTTCATGAATGACACCTGTTTTCATGCATTTTCCTTTTCGACTGTATTCGGTAACAGTTTTAGCACTTCTGTTGGAGAACAATTCTTTTAATGGGTACAGAAAAAACGCCTTAGTGATGCTTCCTGATTCTAAAAAGAGATTTCAAATGTTTTGCTTTCTRTGTAGCATGAAGAAAACTTCGGAAGCTGAAATATGTCCAGTAGTGAACTTGCAACCCCATTAACTATCTTTCATTTCTTTCCCATCCTAAATGGGAAGACGATGGATCATTTCTTCCAGATGCAGGACATCGCGTTCCTAATTATTTGAAGATTTAATTTTTTCCCCTTTTGCCTTCTAGATGCTCAAAGATGAGAGTCGTGTTATCRGGCATATTTGCTAATAAGAAAGAAACTTAAGTAGTTTACATACCAGAAGTTATTTGAYCTGCTGATACGCATTTATGCAGAGCAAACAAGGCCTCTTATTGCGATTTTATTTATAGGGATCTGTTGAAGTGATCCGAGATCTCCCAGTGTTTGCCTGTCCTGCCCTAGACCTTGGCACATGAGCTCGCTGCACTGCTGCCCTTTCGACACCCGGCTGCCCTTTCCATCAGCATCCATCCAACGGCGTATTTGTCTAAAAAGGAAACAATTAAATCCCAATCTCACACAAAAAACGTTACTTTTTAAAGAAAACACACCAAAGAGGTCCCAGAGTCGAACATAACAGGGAGCTCAGGCTAAATCAGAACCAGAAGGCATTAGGCCAAATTCAGGTCCTGCCAAAGTAGACACCAAGTCGCTGCTCTTGATGAAATCTGGCCTGTTTGTATTGGTAATATTAGATGCACCTTAAATAAAGTAAATAAACTCTGTAGTAAGACTAAAATACTATCTGTGGTAAGTAACATTAAAGTGCAACATAAATAGTAAGAAGTCTGTTTCTTAGTTTGATACTGGCAGTTTTTATACATGACACAGTCTTCTAGTTATGATCGACTAGGACGACAGGCTAAAATAATTGAATTTTTTTGAAATTCTGTTTAAGCATTTACTCTCATYGGATACTCATATGTCTGTTCTGAAAATGTAGCTGCTGTATGCAAAATGCATTTGCTGTTTCTTCTATCAGTTTGTAATATGGAGAAATTTTCTAAATGAAAGTTGAGGCCTCTGTTAAAATTCTCATGTGAACATATGTTGACTCTCTTCAACATATTACAAAAAAATCGAAAATACGTGTAGTTTCATTTTCTAGATTCAGATTTTTTTTTTATCTAATCAGCTTTATAGCAGGGTTAAATTCACTTTTTTAATATTRATGCAGCCAGTTATCTGTAGCTTGGTGTGAAGTTGTTTTGCTACTACTTTTCCTCCTGATTGCAAGTCAGCAGTGGTGTCACGGCTTCAAGGGGTCCCTTGGTGGAGAACTAAGGCAGACTCGACCTGAAATTTTATCTTAAGTTTTTGCTAGAGAATCCCTATAGTTTTCTTCTGCTAATGTTCGCCTTTCACCTAGTGGTTTTAAAA
The DNA here is from genome assembly GCF_003342845.1 of Nothoprocta perdicaria. Taxonomy (NCBI): domain Eukaryota; kingdom Metazoa; phylum Chordata; class Aves; order Tinamiformes; family Tinamidae; genus Nothoprocta; species Nothoprocta perdicaria. Next base: position 972,677 of record NW_020454871.1, read on the forward strand.
GTATTCTACATATATAGTGTAATGTTTGTTTTTTGACTGTTCGCAAAGTTATTAACAAGATGATGTTGTGTCTCTTGGTTTGCCAGAGAYGCCCAAGGCTTCTAATTGCTCTGTTGCTTCTCCGTGAGTGCAGGAACGGAGGGGTTTTTACMGCAGTGTTTGCCAGGGTAGCAATGGGCTACAGACAGAGTGCTGTGAAATCCCCTGGGAYTGAGTTTAAGCAGAAGCTTGTGCAGTCCACGCTCACTGCAGGTTAGCACAGTTGGGTCTAGTTAATGAGAATTTGGTAGGAAAGCAGCAATATTCCAAGGATTTTCCTGGTGCATTCCTGTGAAGGAATGCCCCCTCCAGGGCCTTGGATGTGGCTGTGGCTGTTGCTGTCTCAGGTAAGACAACCATGAGAAGACACCAAGACCTTGCTCTGCCCAGTGTTGTCATGGGCATGTTCTGCCCTCCAGAGCTTTGCACACAGCCAAGCCCATTTGGTTGCCTCTTGTCCATTTTTAATGCATCTCAGGGCAGCTGATGGGCTCTGCCAGGGCAAGCAGAGCTAAAACCTACAGGTAATTCATAAAATATGACCTGCAGTGGAGTTATGTTCTTCTAACGTAGTAGTGCTGGTGCTCCCTGTTCTTAGCGGCAGTCCGTTGCAAGCTGGTGTGGGCACRTTTGACCCTTGTAATTGTTTGGCCAATGCCTGTTACTGCCCGTGAACTTCTGAACATAATTCCCACCTGAAAGAACCCGAAACAGTGCAGTTTGGCCATTAATTGCATTTCCCACAGCTACTGTTTAAGGTAGCAATGACTGAAATGACATTTCRGGCTATCTGCTGTGTCAGTGACATTTCCCTGGGTGCCGCTTCTCTGCAGGTGGAATTCCCGGCCGTGATTAAAGCCCCGTTAGTGATAGGGCTGCCCGGGGCCCAGCCCGGCGCGGTTATGCTACGTCTCCAGCTCCGTCGGCCTGGATGCCTGAGCGTTCGCAGTGTTTGAACAGCTTATTCAATTTCCAGTTGCTAACAAGCCTTTCTCTGTTCGTCACTTCTGTGTTACTGCGAAGAGCTCAGCCGGCGCGCTGCAAAACCTGCAAAGCCGGGAGGCTGCCACTGGTGTCTGCCACGTGTGGGACTGCAGCTTTTTCACCTGTGCAATGGTTTTGTCCGGTTTGGCACCAGAAATTGCCCCAGCTCTTTGGTGGCGGAGAAATACTAGATGGARGGGCAGTGCTGGTAGCTCCACATAAGTGCTAGCCCCAGGCCAGTGGCTTTGCTGCCCTCTTGCCCATGAGCAGCCCATCCTGCCCGGAGCCCTGCAGGCAGCACTGTGTGTGGAGCTTCCGTGCAGCTGTCAGAGGGAAGAGGTTTGGCTGGAATTCTCTCTTGGACAATGCGAGTCACGGGGAACAGAAGAGCCTGGAAATGCTTTTCTGTTTGGTATTCAGATGGAAAAAATGYTAAAGCAAATTGGACTAGGTGAATTCAACAAACATCTTAAGAGTAAAGCTAATATTTTTTCCAGCTGTCTGATTGACAGTAAAGCAGAAATTTTATTATATTATGTCAAAGTTCTCAAAATATRTATCTCTTTATTTGCATCTGTCACTTCTGGGTTTAATTAATATTCTGTTAGGTTCATGTACATTTTTGAACAGAATTCACTCCTTTACTCCTTGATTCCAAAAACTACTGAACTTGAATTAAAAAAAAAAAAAAGTTTGCAATGGTCTGACCATCAAAATGTCCCTAAACCTAAAACTGCGTTTTGCTACTGATGCTTTCAAYGAAACAATGCTAAAATATTGGTGTAGAACATAAGCCTTTTACCACCCCTGAAAATCCAGCTTGAACCTTGAGCTAGTCATTTACATGATATTTCCTTGGGATTACCTACATTCTTGTCCACTTTGACCTTGTAATTTTGCTCACAGTTGGAAATGTAATGCAGAGTGACTAAGATAATGTTGTTTACACAGACTTTAAGTGGAGTGACATTATAGTCAAGCAAGTGTCACATCACCCAAAGTGAAGGAAGACTTAATTACCATAATCCTGTGAATACTAAAATTCCTTAGCCATGTGTAGCATAATAATGTAATGTTCTGCATGTTACACTTAATAATGCGAAGGTGCTGTATTAACTCTCGGGCATCTCTTAGCTGCTTTAAACTYCAAGCGAGCAGTTTGGAGTGGGTTGGTAGAAATTCAGTGGTAGATGCAGGCGCTTGGTGCACTGCAGGRTTAACCTCGTGCCGTCCTCTTTTACACCTATAGTTTTGTTTTGCCTCTCAAACCAACAGGACTGCACTAACATCTCCATTGATCTAACAGGTATTTTGGGCCAAGGGTTTCTGCTGGTGATGAAGGTTAAAGTTCTTGAAATGACAGGAATGACGAGAACGAGATGTTAGTAAAAACATGATGTGTGATGGCAAATACACCATGAAGAGGGTAGAAATGTTAAGTTTTGCAAGCCGGAGCTGTCCTTTCCTCAAATATTCACATGATCCTACCTTTTCACTGAAACTCAATGCCTTACCTAGCACACCACAATAAGAATCAATATCTTGAATGAATATGTAAAGATAAAAGGCAAATCGTGAGCAATTACCAGACTTCACRAAGAACTGAACTGTTTGTCATGTTCCCTTCTGAGCACTGGGTGATCATTTGATRAAAAATGAGTGATTATTTTTAAATATGTGTTGTTTTTATTTCAGTAACACTAAGCAGTGCTGTACTACGTCACGTGCCCTCCACATGTTTGGCTACATAACAGTTGGAAGAACTTGGATTAGRCAAAAACAGAGTTCAGTCAATAGATTTTCTTTTCTTTCTGTGTTTTGGTGTTTGATGTTTGAAAAATAATTTTGGAATTGCCATCCTAAGGAGACTAGCAGGTAAAATAGTTAATTCTGGGGCATGAGGTGCTGTAATCCAGGAACCAGAATTGTGGTTAATTATTGGTAGCTAGTTCAAGYGTGCTGTAATGCCTAAAGCTGGAATCTTGGAGGACTGGAAAACAATATTAATTTACAAGAAAATGTTAAACCTGTCGAGGGGTTTATCAAGTTAGTGTGCAAACGAGCAAGAAGCTCGAGTGCTGAGACCTGCTGGGTTCAGGCTGGTGTGGAGGGCTTAGGGCTGCTGCTCCTTTTACCTGCACCTTGTCCTTGGGAAGCAGTGGTCTTTACTGGAATATTTGTAGAGGAGGGGTGCTGAGGACACCCTGTCTGTACATTGCACATGTGCCAACRGGCACACGTGTGTGTGTGTGCCCAGGAACACACGTGTGTCAGCGGGATGGCTGAGAACGCCGCAGATGAGCAGAGCTCTGTGCATAGCGTGGCACGGGAGGGCACGTTATGGGATACTTGGGAAGCTTGGAGATACAGTTGTGGCCTGTAAGGATAAAGTGCCCGATAAYGCCGAGGAGCTCGGGCACCTTGGTGTGGATGGCCACGCTGCCGCCCGCTCGCGAGCCCTGCCCCTGTCACGGCCTTGTTCCCGCCAGGCAGGCGACGGCTGCAGCAAAAACCTTAAAATTAGCCGAAAACGCAAATCTCTTTCTGAGGCTGTCACCTCCGGAGTAGCGCACAACAACTGATGATTTATGAGGCGCCGCCATAGCAACCCGCTCGCTCCGCACCCCCGGCTTCCCTCCACAACAGGCCGCGGTGCCTGAGGAAAAGTTTCCATCGGGAAACACGGGCGCAATTCCCGCCGCTCGGGCTCGATTCCCGTCTCTTGGTCCTTATGTGAGCTGCCAGCACCGGGAGACCTGTGCAAATTAAGAGGCCAAAGCATCTTCTGGTAAAGCCACAGAATAGATTATAACAGAAATAGGCTGGTTTTGGCCAAGACAATTCGAAATTTTTATTCCCTGCCCAAGTTTGAATGGAAGCTCTGGCTCCAKATAAATCTGTGCTGCATTTTGATGTCTCTTCAGAATCTTCTGTGTGACTCTGCTATTTAAAAACACTCGTTATGTAAATTGCCTCATTTCTTACCTATTGGTGACTAAGTTAGAATGGGTTTCCTAGAATAAATGATGCTTTATTTGAATGATACTTTCAGCACCTGTGCAAAAAAGGCTTGTTTGCAAACACCTGTGTTTAGATGTCTTATGGCTCAGTTCAGCCGCTGTGTTCTTTGTGAGAAACCATGCTTTTAAAAAAAGTTTTTTTATCTTTCAGATTGACAACTTTTCTATAACTCCAGCTATAAAATTAAGTTCAGGAGAGTTGCGATCTGTAATTTGGGTTGAAGTCCATGTAGCATGAGGGGAATCAGGTTGAGTAATACGAGCTTTTTATCTTGCCCTAGGACCATAGTATGTTTGTTTCTGTGTGGGGCTGCAGATTGTGACAAACCTCATACCATGATCCTGCCTAAATTGATAAACCCCAAGTCCCTAAATATYGGACTTGAAAGGCCCAATTTAATTTTGATAGAGAAAAATAGGCATTAGTAGCTTCTGTTTCATGATTTTTTTTTCTTAGAGAAAAGCTTAAGTAACATGTTCATTTTGAGACAATATCCTAAGATTCTTCTTTAGAAACGTATTTGAGTTAATGCATGATCTTTCGCATTCTTTTTTTTTTCCCTTTGCTCTGATGACAACTAGAGCTGACAGTTTCAGAAGTTTTTTACTTGCTTTTTACTCTCCTTGCTGCTATGCAGAGAAAAAAGAGCAAAGAGGTGGAAACCCTCCATGTTGTATTGGTCATACCTAGACATTGACTTTTCTGCTTATGTTTTAGTGCTTTTCTCCAGTGTTTTGTGTAACTCTTTTCATGCTCGGTAACTTCTTAGGAAGTACAGTTCCTGTAGCATTATTCTAATAATATCTTTATATAGATGAGAAAAAGTTGGAGATTTCATTGCTTATGAAGCTGGATAGCAAATAAGTATATATTTTACAGCAGTGTCTTTGCATCCTCRTCTCTAGCTTCTCCTCAGCCTCCCATGGCTGCTCGAAGGCTCCTGCAAAAGCTGCTCATGAGTTTCCCACTCTGAAGGCTCCGCAGCAAGCACAGAGAGCCCAACCTGCGAGGAGTAAACACTGCTGGCTATTTGTAATAACTGGTATTTATGGGCATGGCCAAAGGGACATGGTTTCTCTTGCTGGCTGCTTTGAAAGAGCCTCTCCCTTTTGTGCAATCCTGTTGTTGTTTTGGTTTCGGTGCTGTTTTGGAGGCGCTCTGGCTGTTTCCGCAGTGAGCTGATCGGCTCTCGCCACGGTCACCGTGCAAGGGCTGTCCCCTCACCGCTGTGACCGGCCAAGCTGCGGGTGACCGCCGGGGAGAAGCTGCGGGGGGATTTTGGGCCCTATACCTTCCCACAACCCGTTTGAACTTGATAAATCCCAGCTGTTCCAACAGAAAATTAAACAAAAGCAACCCCAAACTTACTCCGAAGTAAACAGGTGAACAGTGTGTAAGACAAAGCAGTTCCCAAAGGCATTTTTAGTACGTGGTCATTATTTAACTCCTGACTGCAAATAAACAGCGCTGACAGAGTGTGTGTTGGGGGGCTGTGATATATGAACGGCGTCAGTACTGTAGGCTGATAACCTATAGCTTGACATCCTTATCTATAAACTTTGACAGATACATCAGTTTGTTATTGTCACTTTATTAACTTGCTTCTATGATAGCAAAAGATAATCTTTCCAGAGTCTAAAATGGCTAATACTTTACTTAGGTAAAGCATTTGGAAAAGTGTCAACAAATTTTGTTTTTTTTYCCCCCCAAAGGAATATCCTTTACAGTTCATTACATATTGAGACAATATTTCACAATATGGAATGGAGTTGTTTGCATTTCAGCAGCAGACAATAAACTGTTTTGTCATATGCAATTGTTTATACCGAAGACATCATGACAGCCTCTCTTTTAATAAAATAAAAAACCAAAAAGAATATATTGCTAGGAAATGTGGCTGCTCAAACTGAATACTTGCTTAATAAATGAATATTTTGGTCTTGTGATTTTTAATTGGAAAATAACAGCTGTTCCTGGTTGGAACTGTCGACTCTCTCTTCTGGTGGTTGCAGCAGAGCAGTAATGAAGATTTCACGTGCTCCTTCTCACGCTCCATCCCACTCTGTCCCAGCCCACTGATGCCACCGGGGGAACAGGGGACACAGTGTTAGCTGAAGCAGCACTGCAGAATGTACAGAAAAAATTTTGACGTTTTTGTTGCTTGTCTGGATTTTCCTTTGCTATGTTAATAGAAATTATCCTACCAAATGAGCACTTTTTTCTTCTTTAAAATTGAATTATTTAAGGTTTATTTGTATCTGAAACTTTCTCCAGCCCCATTGCATCTCTTCTTGCCAGACTTCTTTGTTTTAACTCTTTGCCCTGTCTATTTTACCCTTATCGGTCCATTCCATTCTGCATATCGGTGTGTGTTTTGCAGTGAGGGATTTAGGAATAGATCAAATTGATCGTACATTTACGTAGTTTTCCTATGAGTGAGTAATTTCCATGATGAGATCCTTGCGTGTACCCACAGCACTTTCTCCCCCTTTCCCACCCTGCACAAGTGCGGTTGCATTTTTTCTTTTCGATGTAATTGTAGAATTAAGAGTCTGCTTGTACAATTTTAATTCTATTGCCATGTAGTCTTAATTATGGAATTCGTAGTTTTGGGGTTCCTGTTACCATTAACAGTGCAYGTGCAATTCCCGGAGGTTTCCAGACACAAACAAAACCTCCTCCAGAACTTCTGTCATGTGCAGCCGTCGTGTCGCCCGTAAGGGCCGCCGCGTTCCTGGAAAGCCCAGAGCTGCCATACGGGCTCCTGCCACGCCGATGGAATAGCTGCAGCCACAATATGCTGCAGTCTGCTCCGTGCTCCGGGACCAAGAGGAGACRGAAGACCTGGCAGTGCTTTTCGTTAGGAATACGGAGCTGCACTTGTCTTTGGAGAGCATTTCAGTGAGTGCAGATTTTCGCTTTCTCGTTTCCTCTCTTTTATTCTTCACAGCACAAACCTGTGGGCCTTTCTTCACTCCTGTGAGAGCTCTTCACTTCTTCCACATTCCCTCAATCTCTCATGCTCAGACTTGCTCTCTTAGCCCTGGTTTTCGTGTCCTGCAAGATCTCTTCTTTGCTGACCTCTGTTCTCTGTAACCCCATCCATTGAACTTTCTGTCATTCTGTGATCTCTGTTCTTCATATATATATATATATATATAAAAAATTTATATATATGAATATATAGTGTATATATCTAGTATATATATAGTTTGTAGTATCTATAGTATATAGTGTGTATATATATATATATATTTCCTTTTTCTGATCATTTCAGGCTCCTGTCTCCCTCCCAGGTCTCATTTCTCTGACCCTCGACTATGTGTAACCTCCTTGTTGCTGCCCTCCTGCCCAGGATCCCACCGTTGGTTCCTAGCTCCACGCTTCTCCCTTCGACTTTGTAGCTCAAACACCTTGAAGGAGTTGCAGGGGGAAGGAGAGTATTGTTCAGTGTCTTGAAAAGTGCCATTTTTTCTGGCAAAATGTGTTGGGGAGAAGTACTGCGTGCTGATTTTCTTGGCTTTTCGTCTTGGGCAGTTGGGAGCGTGTCGCTCTGCTTGCAGCGAGCAGAGCCTGCCTGGTGACCTCCTCCTCTCCCCTTTTTGCTGAATGTGAGGGAGGAAGTGGCCCCMGTCTGTTCCCAGCTGTACCAGGGCAGGACAGCTTGTGAAGAGCAGAGCTGAGGAGGTTAATGCTGCAAAATGGGATAGATTTGGAGAAAAAGGGGGTGACAGTGTTAGCGTGACAGTGAGGTCTGTGGTTATTGCAGGTCTAGGCAGTGATTTAGGGGTGGAGAAGACTGAGGCAGGAATTCAGACCCGTTTGAGGTGCAGGCCCCGATGGCTGCGCTGTACAAAGCCCYGCTAATTATCTCATGGGTAATAACGGGAATGGGCAAAGGGTAATTCCAATAATAATGGAATGGTAATTTATGAAGTCCTCCTCAAATATGAGAGAATTTGGGTTTTTAAGTCTTTACAGCTCTTCTAGAARCAGGTGCCATGCGGATGCTCCAGATTTGAGTTTATTCCTACTGGATATGGCAGTATTATGAAACATAGGAGTGATAAAAGATGTGTGTAAGTGAAAAGCTGTGGTGATTATGGTAGCTTCTCTGTGGCGGTTTTCTGAAACTTACAGATACTGGTTTTATTTTACTGTAATAGTATTAATATAGAGAGAATAGCATTGTTTTTTCACAAATAATTTGTGTTTCAAGTCAAAGATAGAGCTCCATGGAAAAGAAATATTAGCTATTGGAAAATGTTCTGTTCTCCCTACAAACTTGTAGAAAAGAAAATGTAGAAAATACTCATTTTTAATGTATATTTACATTACATACATTTATAATGGCATCATTACATTTATAATGGCATCAGAGAATAACATATAGTTTTTTGCCTAACATGAAGYCTCTTTCGTTCATTATTTAGATAAAAATGATTTTCTTTATTTAACTACTTACATGTTCAGCATGTCTAAAAGAAGTAAATGATTAGAGCTTTCTGCTTAAATGGCTGTAATGAACCGTGACTTCAGGAAAATAAGCTCTTAGTTTCTCTTACGACCGAGTTTCGTATCTCGAGATGGTCTCGAGCAGAGTAGGGGAGATGAGAAGAGGGGCTTGTGATCGCTGATGTGTCGCTCCGGGGTGCCTTGCAGTCYGTGCAGCTCTTCCCGTGTTCTCCCACAGGGCTGTGGCTGTGGCTGTGCACAGCCCAGTGCTGCAGCAGCTGCGCTGCGGACACGCTGCCCCCGTCTCTGTTGCACCTTGGTGACTTTYTCTGCCCTACCGCGGTGCCAGCCGCGTGACAGCAGCAGTGTCCTTGCGTCAATACTGTATTATGTCACTTTGGGCCCTGAGAGAGAGAGCTGTATAAAGCTTGGCGCTTTCTTTCCTTGGAAATGTGCAACTGAACCTGAGAACCAGCAAAGCAGCGAGAGCTGCACAGCGACCAGCGGCCTGACAGCAGCTGCTGAGCTCAGAGCTCGGGAGCAGTGCGYGAAAGTGAGGGGTGGATGAGGGAGGTGAGTGCATAGGAGAGCAAGGGGATCCAGGCTTTGAGATGTAGGATGAGAACAGGTAACAGTCCTAAGCACTGCGTCATGCCGTAGCATTTGGGGATTTTACCACCCTGTAGATAAACGTTATCATACCTTTAAACCTGCTGGGTATTTGCTGTATTTCTCTRGTAGACTAAGCCAGCCTGATACCAGCTGTTTCTTCAGTGAAGATACTGGTTGTACCTGCCGCTTCAGCCTGCGCGTCAGGAGCTTTTGGTGGTGTCATTTGGGCACGTCTTTGTCCTGCTGTTCTTCCTCTTCCAGCTGTTTCAGAGCAAGCGATACTGCTGGCACCAGCAATGAAGGAATTTGCTCTGGGAACTCCCCTCAAGGCAAAGGCGATGTGCATATTTGCATGCGTGCTTGCTAAGCTAGTGACAGAGATGTTCGATGGGAGGAGAAACTTGGAGGTCAAGCATCAAGAAAACCAGATGCGTGAAGTTACTGTTAATATATTTAAAGTAGGTACAAGAAATGGGATGGTGAGTTGAGTCCAGAACACCTTAAAGGGCTGTTTTTTTTATTGCAACAAGTACAGGGAAATAAACAGTCATGATTTATGGTTGTTATAAAAGAGGGTTGATCAGATATTTCACCTCGCTAGAGTATTACTGCAAAGGACATGGATTGTTCAGGAAGCAAAGACAAGTAAATGGGAAAGAGATGTTGCCATATAAAACATGGGCACTTGCTTTGGCATCCAGACGAGAGAGGAAGGTGCTAAGGGGARAAGAGAACTAGATATGATGGTAGATAAATGTCAGCAAGGTAGATGGAACATGTACGGGGGCTGTTATCAAACAGAATCATCCAGAACACGGGACTTTGTGGCAATGGGAGATCTTTCACGTGAGGACGTGGTCACCAGTGCTCCCTGGAGTTCAGTATTGGATTTGGAATTTATCGATTGATGTTGTTAGCTTTATGCAGCGGATAGAGCAACTTGAAAGAAGTCTTTTGAACTCAGGTCTCTTCCGAAAAGGAAGAACTAGTTGAGAATGTCAAAATGAAATATAAATTGGGTGAGAGTGTCTGTGAAACGATAGAGTACAGAAGCCATATGTCAAGCAGTGGAAATAGTGTATTAGAAAAACAGTGCCTCAAAAGAAGGCAGGCCCATAGATACAGAATGGGAGATAAGAAGTCCCAGGTAGCAGAAAGATAGTTTTTTAAAGAAGATGCTTTAAAAATAAAGGTACAAAATGTGCAAAGGCATCACAGATTCCATTGCAGAGGAAAAATAGCCGCCGTAGAAAGAGGTCAAGTGTGTGTGTGGTTTTTTATTAGAGGTCTTCGACGGTTGTAAGAAACAGTGTACAGAAGCAGGAGCTCAGGGAAGGCCCTGAGCTTAGCTAGAGCAGTGTGGTGTCAGCAGGCATGGACAGGATCTTCAGGAAGGCCAAGGCAGAAGATGAAGTTGAAGTTGAAGAAGATGAAGTGCAGGCAGCAGTTACCTTCCAGGGTTATGAGAAGCCATCCTGCAGGTCCATCTGGGGGAAAGAAAGGGCTGCAGTGCCAAGAGGGAGCCATCAACGGATGGTGCCAAGAAGATGGAAGAGTTGACCTGCCAGGTCAATTGCAATTAGATGTCTAACACAATTAATAGCGATGATGAAAGTGTGAGATCTCAACTTGAGCAGCGAAGGAAGTGTGCCAGAGAGCTTATTTAAGTTAGATGTTTTCAAATCAGCKAGGTCTGAGGACCTTTGGTGTCCTGGACAGGATCTGCTGTCTTTCATAACAAACTAACAACYGTTTGTAGTTGACAAAAGTGAAACAGTAGATATCACGTGTCTTCAATTTTGTTTTTGTTTCTTTTTAATATTGTCTCACATGCAGTTAATGTAGGTAAAGCCAATAAGGCTGGGTGCAAAAACTATTTTGAAAATTGTAGTTGGTGACTATATATCAGTACTTCTCCGTCAAAATGAAAGACTGGACAAGAGCTGGGAACACAGCAGTTGCATAGGTTGTAGGTGGGTCACAAACCAAGTACAGGGCAAGAAATCTGTATTGTGGTGAAAATGGGAAGACTGGGCAGATGCATAAAAAGTAGTATAAAAGTAGTATAAAAGTGGTGTGAAGCAAGGTGGATTTGGTTGGAATCTTGAGTTTGTGTTTTGGAAAGTCAAGAAATTAAATTCAAGAAAGATGTAGACCAAAGTGAGGAATATTGCATATTGAGTAATAAGCTGGAATTACAGCACTATTGCTCGTATTTCCTTTCTTTACTGGTGCTTTACTCCTGGTAGCCGTGAGGATATTGTATCCTGTCATCAAGTGCAGATCCTTATGCCTGTTGTAACTCTGATTGTCAGAACAGGGATTTATTTTTCTACCCCTCAGGATGTGGTATTTATGATCTCTCAAAACTGCTCTGCTTGTAGAAGTCTTTAATTTGTCTTTTTCAACAAAGGAAGGGAAACAAAACAAAAAAAAAGAAAAAGATTGCTCTCCCCTTGTCCTACTTGACACCTTTCAGGCTTCACAGCTACTACYAGGTGTATTGAAGCTTATTGCATTCAACAGATTCTCAGGAAAAACTGCTGCATTTGTTCTTGCTGGGAATTTATTCGAAATATACAGCCCAGTCAAAGTGCTAAAAAATACATCTTTTTTGCAATACATAACTCTTGTTATGTACCAAATTAATTGTCTTGCCAAGCACTCAAGAGGAGCCATTCCATTTAAAAGAGAGCTTTAATAACATAAAAAAAAAAAAAATTATTTTTGCCTTAATCTGACGGGATTTTATCCTTAAGGGATGACTGGATATAGATTGAAGTGTAAGGGCCAGTTGCTTTGCTAGGTCAGTCTTCATCAAAGGAACCAAAACTTGGAGGAATTTATCCCAGCATGTTTTATATAGGTGCATGCCAATAACACAACAAAACAAAAAAGGTCTAATTTTCAGGGCAGCTAATCAGTCCCTAGAATAGTATCTGTGTCATTGTCAGTGGAAGAAAAGTGTGTTTAGAATAACTAAAATCCCACATGTTCATAATTGACATAATTAGAAGCTATAGGCACAATTTCCCTGCGGAGGAGAAAGATAATGATTTTGAAACCTTGTTTGTTAGATWTTTTTTTAATGTACTTGCATTAAAAAGGAAAAGGAAATGTGGCATTTGTAGCAGTCTATACTCTTATTCATGTGGGAACTTCAGATAAAAGAGTGGCTTCCTTTACATGATTCATATGTATACTCAGCTTCATTATAACTATTTCAGACTGCATGCTGTTTCACAAATGGTTATTGGAAATAATCACTTTTTGTCAGGATATGATTGGATTGGTGTCCCCAAAATGAAATTGATGTGTGCGGGAAAGTTGCACACATTTTACTTTTGCCAAAAACACATTTTTCCAGACAGGATTTTCTATTCAGTTATAAACTTTTGCCAAAACTTTGTGATGTAACTTAAGAGGATATGACTTCCAGAATAATTAGAATAGGAAAACAGTGTTTTTCCTATTCAGGTGATACTCAGTAGCTACTATATTTTATGGTGTCTGAAGAGATATACCTCAACTCCTGTTGCTCATTCCTAGGAGAAATTTAATTTTCTGGTCTTTCAAATGCTGCCCCTGAAAGAAACCTCAAGAAAATCTTGCAATCCTGTTGCCAAAATACTGGTTATTGACTGTATTGTAAAATTTTACCGTTCTGTAGTCAATAGTCTCTATTGAGACAATAATAGATCACTTCACTTGCAGACAGTGAAATAATATTTCTTATCTTTTCAGAATGTTTCTGCAGCAGTCCACTTTAGTGGAAGTTGGTTTGCTGGGAACTGCAAACATTTCAATTTGCTGTCTCCAAATGGTAAAGTTTGTAATAAAAACTGCATTTTAATGACCAAGGAAAACTCATTTGAAACAAAGCAGGCCGTCTGCTGGTTTTACTCTGATTGACAAGCGTGCCAGGGATAAACTGTTGGCTGACACCAGAACATGCCTCATCAGAGCAGTCTACAATGTCCCCAAAGTCAGCTGAGACGTTAAATAACGTAGAGCATCAGGATCTTGGAACGGGGCGAGCGACAGGAAACAAACTGGTTTTTGTTTTTCCTTCGGTTTGTTTGTAGGTACAAAAAGGAATCTGGTGAGTGTTTACATCTTCCCATGACATTTGCACTAATATTGTTGCAAGCAGATTACAGAGTGGAATATTAAATAAATGCCACAAAAGAAACTCCTGGTTTTCAGTTTCCTCTAGTGCTGAGTGACAGTAATCCTCGCTGACAAAAGAGGGTTATTGCCATTAGTTAATCCTGTTATGTAGTTCCCTCAACAGCCTGTAACCCGCCGTGATAAAGACTGGGAAAATCAAAAATACCAGAGTAAGAGGCCACTCTGCTCATGCTGACCATAAAGCATATTAGAAGTGCACTGGTAGCCAGAGCTAGACCCTTGCATCAGGAGMGTATTTAACTTGTAGGTCTAAAGGGAAGAGCTGTATTTGGGGAGAAAGATGCACGTTGCCGCTAGAATTTCTTATTGTTTGTTGGTGCAATTCGTCCTTTCCAAGCCTGGTTTCAGTCACGTTCCTTGAATACAACTTGAATGTAGGTAATACAATATCTGTAGTAGTAGGTAATAGAAGGTAACATGCATGAGTTAAACCTGCTCGGATCATTTTTCATGTGCTGAGGCTTTGCAAAGTACATGAAGATGAAATCTGCAATGTGCAGAAATTTTAGCTAAATTTGTGCTGTTAGAAAATGAAGACTCTCTGGAAGCAGGTTCACTTCTGCTTTGCAGAATGACTAGCAATTTATTTCTAGTTATAGCAATTGAAATCCAATATTTATTCATTGTCACTCAGTAATATATTGACAGAGTTGTTGCGTAACTGAACAGATTGCTGCCTTTAAATTCCTAATAATTTTTTTGAGTTCACAGTATCCAGAAATACCATTGATAATATAGTAGTTAAAATATCTACAAATTAATGTTTTTGTGATGCAGCTTGTAGTTCTTACTGTTGATGGCAAATTTTTTTTTTTTAATAACTGATTCAGATTCAAACTGGATAAGCTATTCTTGGAACTGAAGTCAGTTCAGCAAATGAGGCAGAAGTCAGATCYGTAACGTATCCATTCACAGGGAACAGCTGTCGTGGGACTGATTTCTTCAGAGCTTTTAGCTATGATTGATGTGAGTGGAAATCTCACAACTAGAGCTCTCTGTAGTGCTTTGAACAGTTATGGTGTGCCCTTCTCTTGGTTCTTCTCTTGAAAATTAACTTGTATTTAGTTAGCTTGTGTTTAGCAGAGGTGCTGTGCTTCTAGAAAGACTCCAAAGATGAACTCAGGGCCTTGAGATTGGATCACAGAGAGACCCTGTGGATAATGTGRTGAGAAGGTGACGGGCACGTGGAGATGAGGTGACACCACGGGGCTGGAGCAGGGTCCCTGGGAGGGACGTAGAGGACTGAAGAAGTGCAGCATCAGGGCATGTTTGCTGTGGGCTCGCCCTGTCACGCCAGCTGAAGAAGGCAGTTTTGTCTCCGTGTTGTGAGACACAAGTTAAAGATATCTGTATGAAAAGATGCCATCTGGGGACCACAGATAGTAAGATCATCATTAAGAGTGCTTTTCAGTGTCTGSTTCACAGTAGCTGTATTGTATTTATGGGAATTATCCTCACACTCTGTTGGGTTTATGAGTTGGTTGGACTTTACATGTTACACCACTGCACCTACAGCTGCTTTTGATTGTAGATATTATGTAGAAAATCCAAAACAATCTTCTATTTCTTGTGTGAAATCTTTCATTGATGAAATAATGTCTGATTTGCTTAAAATATTTGGATTTATCCACTTTTTTTAAGCTTTTGAGATGAGGTAGCTACAAGCAGGTATCAGAAGTTCTTGTGGAAGAAACATGCAAAACTTGATGTATAATTGTGGCATGTCTGGATTGGGCTTCTGAGTCCATAAGGGCAGTTTTTTTTTCCGGGTATGAACAGAGTTATATTAGTTAAGAATATTTCATGCTGCAAAAAGAGTGATCTTTATTTATTTTTGAGAGTGTACATCCATCACTGGTAACAAACTTTCAGTTTCTCAAGACAGGTCAAAATGTGGACAGACTTCCAATGTTTTCTTTCTTGGTGGTGTTTTCTAACATATGGCAACGTTGCAGAGTAGCTGGCTTCACCTCGCTTTAGTGATAACTCTGAAAAATGCATCAAACCTCTGATTTTGCAACTGGATCAGTCAGAGGTGAAAAAATGATAAACGGAGTCTTTTGGTTTATGCAAGCTTTGAGTTTTTTTAGAGTGCTAGGTTTGATTAARGGCTTTCCTGATAGCAAGGCCATTGCTAGGAACTCTCAAATATTAAAGCTATATCGGACACTGAAGTCTGAAAATGTACATAACGTTAGGGTCCATGCTGTAGGCCACATGAAGCTGGTGGAGACSGGCTGATTTATCTGAAGAAAGGCTTTTAATGAAAGCCTATTACTTGTTCGCAGCTAYAGTCTGCAAACAAAGCCCTTTTTTGGCACTAGATGCAGCAGTGTTAAGCAGTAAGGTCATCAAAGTACTAGCTGATAATGTGGGACACGAAGCAAAAGTCAACTTGGGCCCCTATGTGGACGCAGGCACTGGACGGGGAGCTGAGGTCCTGTAGCAATGATCTCCATTTTCTGTGGCAATGACAGCTTGTTTGAGAGCCACAAAGCGCCTTCGGTTTAGATTTTGCTATTTGAATGAAAGCTGTGGTTGGTAGTTGATTAAAACTTCAYGGCAGTTTAAGATGTCCTTCTTACCGGGCCGTCCCCGTGACCCAGGGCCCTTAGCTGTGGAGCTCGCGGAACGTCCTGCGTTTCCATTTCTAGGGAAATGGAGCCCGGAGAGGATCTCGGCAGCTCCGAGATAACACAGCACGGAAATGAGAAGGTGCCCAAAGCTCCTTTTCAGTGGGCGAGGTGAAGTGCTTGAGGGACTCCTTGGTGGAAGATGAGCTTGGTGGATGCCTGTCGTGAGGCATCTGCAATACAGTCTTCGAATTTGGAGATATGAAGGTCATTTTTGACAAACATCATTTCAACAAACGAGTTAAGAACATTATGTTTCCTGCCGGTKTAAGTAGGGACGAGCACAGCACAGAATAGGGGCCGAGTCTCCCTTTTTCCCCAGGAAGGCTGCAGATGATCTGTTCCCCCAGCATTTTGCAGGAGCACAGGAGATGCAAATCAGTGAGTGCTGATGAAAGAGTACATTTTATTTTCTCACTTCATCTCCTGCCAGAAAAGCTTAATGGTATTTTAGAGCTGATATTACACCTCAGAAAAGGGGTAATGCATCTTTAAAAGCTAAACTACATCTTCTTTACTTTTATCAAATTCTCTATAAATCTTTCATGACAGTTTATTTAACAAAGTGTCATTGAAACTGTATAGATGATTGATGTGACCCATGTAAGATCAACATGAAATGTTTGTAAATGTCAGCAAAATGTGACCATCTAGAAGCAAGTAAGGATGGTGTTGCTGTGAAAGTGAAAAACAAACAGAAAAATGTTTATCTTATTCTTTGCTTTCTGGGATGAAATTACAAATTCATGGAAGAAGTATTGTAAGATTTTTCTTGGAGATCACGCCATGAGTTCATGCCATGAAATGAGGAGAAAGAGGAAAAACTGTCCTAACTTAGGCTTTTACTCTTGGCTTCTTTCACAGTGAATAATACTTTCTCCTTCACCTATAAAAATATACAGATTTCCAATTTCACGTCTCAGACTAGTATTATTAATTTGGATAAACTATCATAGAAAATTAACTGAAGTTTCCCTAAGCTGGCTTCATTCAAACATTCATTCTGGTCATGAGAAGAGCTGGAAGCAAGTTGAGGTTCACTCAACCTCCCAGTCCCCTGAGGAGCCCCAACCATGCGAAAACAAGACCCATAATGTCACCACTGTCTCTCACTGACACCAGAAATTTATTGAAGATATTAACATGTTAACTAGATATGTGTTTATTTTACATATATATTTTTTATTTTTGATATCGATAGAAGCTACTGGAGACATTCTAAGAAATTCATTTTGGTCATCATTTCATCTTATCTTTTGCCTTGATCCAAGAGCTCAAAGAAATCAGTGACTTGGAGATTTCTTTACAGTCCTGTGAATGCCCTGGAGCCTTGTAAGGTACCTAATGAGGCTAACCATCCTTTAATAGCTCATCTTTCCTCCTGCACACAGTTGTAACCCTCTAGCATCACGTTCCCCGTGATTTATAATTCTCTGTGGTTTTAGTTGGTGTTCAGACATTACTAATATGCTTGTTGCAGGCTTGTTATGGACCCAGAAATTTCCTGCTTACCATTTCACCTCTAGTAGGAAACATTAAGAGCCTTTCTTTTGGTCCAACTATTCATTTGTCATTTTAGACTTGTATTGTTTAAATTCTAGATAAGTTGTCTTTTTTATCATGGAGGAAAAAAACCATCAAAATTTAAACTTGAAGATGCCAGGAAAGCATTATAAGCATGGGGTTGCAAAACCATCAGTAGTTTGGCTAGGCGCCTTCTCCGCATATTATCATATATGATAATATATGAGATATTATGGTCATCTTAGTGCTCCTGGAATACACCAACACTTGGAAATAAAAGAAACAGAAAGAAAATATGAGTAGTGGCATTGGAAAAAGGAGCAGAGAACAAGGACAGGTTGCATAGGCACATTGCACTCTGCCTCACATAGGCAGATTGTGTTATTCCCATTACGTGGGCTCAAGGAAAGTCTACAGTAGTTTAAGTAATTGCTTGAGAAAACAGAGCCCCTTGGTAAATTGAAGGTAAAAGGTAAATTGGCCTTTGTGTGAGCTAATGTTGTGTCTTTTTGAGAGAGGAAATGTTCCATTCTGTGAAATGTTTGATATTGAATGTTCGATATTTCTTTGCAAGAACTTTCAGCTTGATTTACAGACCATCCAAATAGTGTGTTGACACTGGCATCTTTTGATATGAAAGCAATCGGGAAAAATAACGTAGGAATCCAAAGTCATCTTCCAGTATTTGTCACTGTGCTTAGACCTCATAACTAGTGATTCTTTTCGGAGAGATGCTGCAGAATGTCTTTTGGTCAAAAGTATAAATTTCTACATGAGTGAATGAGCGTGAGCTCTTAAACTGTTTTATGTCTTTTGACATAGTGTGTAACAAGATAGTGCTGGACCATTTGCAGCTAGTGGGATGTTTAAAGCAGTTCCCCAGTCCCTTAAGTCGTTTCTGATTGTACAGCATATAGAGTGTGCAAAGATGAACAGTTTATCTTAATCCATGAAATTGAGATCGTCTGTGAAAAAGGCAGTCACTTCTCTTGAATTTAGAGTCATCTAAAACAGGCCTGGAGTTCTGCCATCAGATTTGCTGCAAAGATCCAGTTTTATATGGCCTTTATATGGCCTGTTCAGCAGGTAGTGTTAGTCAGAACTTGAAGAAAACACGTGTATTAATTACAGTTAATTACAAGTGTTCCTGTGTGTGTACCTGTGGTTCCCAGTTTGCTTCTCATCCCAGTTCACTGCCAACTCTCTAATGTCTAAGGACCCAGATGGAGTCTCCGTCTTCATTCACAACCAACCAAAGCAGCTGTAATCCTCTTGAACGAAGCTGCCCAATGCAACCCCAAGGAAGTTCAGGAGAGCTGGAGATAAAACATTTCTGGTCAGCAGCCAAGGAGAGTCTAAGCCAAGCCTGGTGCTTTTCGTGGTAGTGAGAAATTTGCCCGTTTACCAAGACCTTCCTGTAGTAACCAAAGGCAAGGTACAATAGCTCACAAATGTCTTGGTGAAGAAAGAAATTAAAATAAGAACCTAAAGGTGAAAATAGAATCCGTTCTGGTATCCGCTTGGACAAAAGCCTTTGAAAATTAATATAAAGAGGTGCTAAGATGTTGTGGTGATAAGAAACTTGTAAATAAAGATATACTTCAATGGTGAGGTAAAGTTAAGAAGACTTCAAAGGTAGATGATAGAGAAATTTAACATCTAAAATAAGAGGTAATATATGAAATGAAACCAAAAAAGAGAGAAATCATACGCTATATTTTACTCCATTTTCAGATGCTGTAGGAGGATGTACACATAGTACGGATGCTGTAGTCACCTTATACAGCATTTGCTGTGATCTGATTCAGCCCTTCCTGATCATTCTTCCCTTCATTCTCTCTTAGACACTTAACATTTTCAAAATAAATATGTCCATGCAAATACTCATCTTCTGTGATACACAYATTTAAAATGACTATAATGGACATTCAGTATTAGCTGTTTACTATAGCAGTGCATCATTAYGTACTTTTTGTAAGAAAAAGGAAAATCTTTCACATCTGCAAGATAACAAGATTTTGTGCTATTTTTAAAAGTAATCAGAAGCTCAGGTATCACGTAGCCTTTTTAAGGTAACAGAAAGCAGTCAGGTTATATTGATACGAAAGTAAAAAAAAAAGATGGAGGGTGTGTGGATTCATTGAAAATGTTTCATATTAGTATTTAGACATGACTTTTTAGAATAATGTGTACATTATTCTAATAGTAAGTATATGTTTTAAGAGTATATGGAATATTCATTTCACTATTACTTGACTAACTTGGCGAAAAGTTAAAACCATACCATATACTGCTGTAGTGACATTTTTTGGCTCTATTTGATTATATATATTTTTAGTGCTTATGTGCAGGTAAATGCTGGGTATTGATTTTTRGCATGGATGTGTTAGCAGTCCTGAAAGCTTAACCTTTCTCAAAACAAAAGGGAACTTGAGCTCTAAAATCCCACCTGAGCAGTGGCTTCCTGTTGCACTTAGTTTCTGTTAATTATATTTGGAGTAGGTAGTCAGCAATTCTTTGAAGATAATGAAGATCAATTCCTTCAGCTTTCATAGCTAAAAGAATAAATAAGTAAAATGCCTGGATTGTAGTTCTTCTGATTACTCTGTACCTTATATCCTTTGCAGGCAGTTGTTTTTTTTTCAAGATAAAAAAGTAGAAATTGTTCTAAAGATTTCTTTATAGTGTTTTCCTTTGGCAGAAAAGGCATACTGATGGCTTGAACTGGCAGCCCGCCAGCTCAAATTCTCAGTGGAAATCTATAGCTTGATTTGACTTTAGTCTTTAATTGAAAAATGAAAATTAAAACGTAAAATGTAATTTGTTTGAATGCAGGGGAAATTGAAATACATACAAATGTACCTTTCTTGTCAGGATTCTACAGGTAAAATTACACATTACTTTCTACAAATAATTGTTGTTATGTAAAAGACACATAATTTGGTGACAGGTAATTTGGGCATCTTAGTTTGGAGACTTACTTTGAAGGGTACCTAAGGGGTTGACCATTAGTTGTGTTCTTTTTTTTCTTTTTCCTTTCTTCTTTCTTTTTTTCTGAGAGAGAAATGTTGAAGGTGAAAAAGAGCAAAGATTTTCATGACAGAAACTCCAAGTTGATAAACTTTAGGAACCAGAGGAGCTGTCTTCKGTTTTGAAGTATGGCTTGAACCATCTGTCCATTGGAACTAGGAAAGGGAAATTGTAGATGTGGTTTAATGTTATTTAAATTGTAAAACTTCCATTTAATGTTTGTATAGTAAAATCCAAGATACATTAAACTGTGGCAAGCTATTAATTTAAAGCAGTTTTCATTTTCTGTTTTGAAGCCAGATGTTTGTTGGTGTCACCTTCCAATCTAATGAGTGTTTAAATGGCTTTCTCCCCCCTCTTTTAACACTTTATAACTTCGTGTGAAGAAAAATGAATTCCCAAAGCACCCGTGACACTTGGACATTCTTGGTGAATGAGAAACAGTCAGTGACATTGTTTGTAGCAAAGCTTCACATAGTGACACAAGACATGCAGGTATCTTCAAGCTGATCAGAGTGATAGGGTGTTTTTCTCTTAATCCACGAGTTAGGTGAAAATGCTTTTTTTTGTGCTGAAATGTAACCAAAAGCATGATAATCCTTCTCTGCAGTTCCCACCATTGACATCATTTAAGAGAGGGATTTTTTTTTCTGTTAAATTCTATGCAGAATTTGTAGTTTTTTTGTTACTTTGTGCAAGACAAATTAAACTCTCTGCTAAATTCCCATGCACGCGCACACAAAAACTAGTTGATGCCAGCTTTATAAACTATGCCAAAATTTAATTAAAGTAAACTAGTAATTTAGTAGCTATTGGGGGACAGATGTTCATGAGATTTTTCTTAATAAACTCTACAACCATGGCAAGACAGGGGAGGCTTTCAGGGTTGTCAATATTATTAATTCAATTAATGGGTAAAGACATGTAGCTTTAAATGTTGTCTTTTTTTTCTTTCAGTGGGTTTGTAGACCTTGTATGTTGATTGCATTGCAGATTAATTTAAAAAATATATTTTATGTTCTTATAAATAGTGTATTTAATGGCAATAGAAAATAGATCTATTTGTTAGAAAAACGTAGTGTTCCAAATTCCTTCGTTTTGCTGGTAGGTGCAGCCGTTACCTGGGCTTTGGGGATGAGCACCCCGTGCGAATCGGAGCTGCCGGGGCTCGGGAAGGAGCCGCCGCGCGGCGCGAGCGGCTGCAGCCGTCCCGTGTTGTGACAAGTGGGCGCCCGCCCGGGGGAAACGCCATCRTTAGATACCGTGTTGATAAAACACGGCTCAGAGCGAGCGTCAGTCARTCGCGGGAGCGGGGACGTTCCCTGCGGAGGGAACGGGGTGCACGGGGCCGCTCGGCGCAGCCGCAGTCGCCGGGACTGAGGGCACAGCCACCCACAGGCACTCTGTGTCTGTAAACTTGAGCCCCGCTCTTTCAAGGCATTTATTCGAGTGCCTATAATACATCCCACATAGAGGCTTTTTTCCCCAACTATTTTGTCATGTAGTGTACCTTAGAAACATGTGTTTTTTTCTTCTTTTGCAATCTTTATATTCTTGAGGTGACGACTGATACAGAAACAATAACTTTTCCTTCCCTTCCCACCCTACTTGTTCTCTAAAATGAGTGAAGAGTGAAGTGAGATTTAACAAAAGATAGAAAATTAAAGCGAGGCTGTTGAAAAGTGTGAACTTGAAAGTCTCTTTCCCWCTCAATTGTGTCAGGGTTGCTTTCATTTTAACAGTCCTACTAGATTTTCATGTGTCAAAAGTTTTTCCAGAGAGGCAGGGACTGGCTTTTACTTTGGAAAACAGGCACATTTGTTCTTTGCTCCATTAACTAATTTTGCACAAGCTTGTCAAAAAAATTATCAGATATTTGCYGATTATTGTTACGCGCTTGTATTTTCCACAGCTGCTTTAACAGCAGCTATGGCTTTGTTTAGATGGAAACAAACAGTTTAGAGMAACTTTATAAAACATTTGGTGGAAGAACATGAATAATTGCCCAGTTCTGGGAGTATAATAATAACCAGAATCAGAAGAAAACCTCAGTGACTGCATGTAGGAAGAGTGCAGGCCGGGTACCAGGGCTGCAGTAGCGTCTCACGTGYGGAGATGTGAGTGTGAGACGTGGCTGGGGCAGCCGAGCGGCTCCGCACACGTTACCTGCTGCAGGTCCCCGTGTTTGCTCCGGGCTGCCAGATGAACTGCAGGTCAGTGCTCGGCTCCCAGCGCCGGGGCTTGCAGAGCGGCTCCCCTTGTCATCCAGCCCCTCGGTAGCTTTGCAGTCGCTGTGTTCATTCAAACAAAAGAAGTCACAGTTCACCTCGAGGGAAGCACATGTAGCTGAAGGAGGGACCTTGCGTTTCGCTGTTGCTCTTATCTGAAACTGCTGCCTGCGTGGAGGATAATGATGTATAAATCATTAATGAGTGATGGCCAAGGAAGCTTGTTATGATCTAAAAATAGCACAATAATGCACAACTGTGGCTGACAAAACGAAAACAAAACGAACAAAAGCCCAAAGCCCCACAACCGTGATGACAAACCGTTAAGAAGGTGCCTGCTTGCAGAAATATCTCTGGCCAGGCGTTCCAGAGTGCTCRTAGCAAAGGCAAAAGTTGGTCTCAGATGTTACTTTCTCAGGCTTCGCCTGCCTTCTGCTGCTGAGCTTAGGTGAATAAGGATCAGGGATTTAGCCTCTAAAGGGTCAAACTGATTTAAAACTTGGCAAATAAATCAGTAACGGAGTTTATATTTTTGCTTGTGCTTTCTCRGATGTTCATTTAGGTGGTTTTCCTCTGCGATATGAGGAATCCTGGCGCTCCTCTATGGCTGCTTGAGCCCTCAAATGGTCATTTGAGGAGATGGAGCTGGGAAGTGGGGAGCTGCCGCGCGGGCCCAYGTGTGGAAGGGGCTTCTCCCGCTGCGGCGGGCGGCCCGCACGGCTCTGCCATCCAGCACGAGCAACTGCGCAATTGTGCGCGGCATGCAAATGGGAGCGCATAAATCTCCTGAATGACAGCTTAATTTATGTGAGCCTTTAAGAACGTGGGATTAGATTTTAATTAAATATCTTCAAAGGCACCCTGACTTATTCAGTTTTCTGACTGCTGTCTTTATGAGAGTTTAGGAAGGGGACAAAATCCTAATTTTGAACATATTTTCTATTTTTCTAGTTAATCAGCGTTGAACAAAAGCTGTATGCTTTGATGTGCATATTTTAGGGCATCTCCTAGATAAATCTAACAGTGGTGATTACAAAGTTAAAGTGACGTGAAGCCTGTGCAGGTTAAAATACCCACCACAGCAAAGCGCTGTCTTTAACAGTTACCTTTTCTTTAAGTTGCTACCCTCGTTCTGATGGATTGATCCCGTCTTTGAGGGCCGCCAGACCTAAGCCCCGTCTTGGCCGCCTCAGCCCCGCTCCGAGCAGCTGCAGGAGATGATCTGCATGTGTTGAGCACCTGGAGCTACCAGAGCATGGAGAGCGGTGCCTAACGGGGCTAGCGCTCCAAGGGGCATTGGGCTGCCCTGTGCCCACCAGCGGTCGCTGGAGCTGGGGCAGACGAGAGCAGGGCAGCTCAGTCAGCAGAACTACCCTTGGGCCTTGGTTTACTTGTTATTTCAGGGTTTTGCTGGGTCAGGATTGTCAGCCGTGGCGAAGCAAGACCCATGTGATGGGAAGAGGATGAAAGAAGAGAGCAAGAGGTGGKTTTTTTTGCATGTAGTACATGTAAAAGTCATACTGAGTCCTGGATGGTGCTCTTGTTGAGACAGAGTTCCTGCCTTAAAAAAATGATAAGCAAAACAAACATTTCCTCCCTCTTGATCAGCTGTCTAAAATGATATGGTAACAAATGATATGTTACCCCTTCATAAAGAGTCTTCATGGAAACAGGGAAAGCCCTTGTAAATAGCAAGTGTCAGTGGGAATTTGCTGAATCTCGTCCTGAGACGCTGCKCAGAACATACGGGAAGGTAGATGCTTCTGTGTCATGTTCTGCTAAACAGTTTTAAGGATGTTTTCTTTCTCAGGGTACTGTGATGTGTTTCTGAATAAAACATGTTCATTAAAAATGCCATTAACGCCATTGTACTAGTAAGCCCCAGCAGCATCCCAGAAGGCAGGGTATCGCCGGAAAGCGGAACACTTGATACTGCCGTTCTGTGGGGAGTTCTCCTGGATTTGTTATGGATGGTCAGTGTTTTTTTGCGTGTAAGACATGAAATTAGGRTTGACCTTAGCAGAGAGAAGTTTCTTGTGCTCCCTTCATGGCCTGGGTCACTCTGCCCTTTCCTTTGCCTCTTTCCTTGGCTTTCTTTTGGAAATACTACTGAGAGAAAAGTCACCCAGTAGGGCACTGGGAAGGAGTCAATGAGTGAGAAATGCAATTCCATGTTCTTGTGAAGTGGGACAGCCCGAAGCTTAAACTGCTTTTTAAATGTTTGGCCGTCTTCTTAAAGATTGTGAAGATTTAAAGCATGCATGCCAAAGTTTTCTGAACTTGAATTTTGTACATTAGTCATTGATAGAATATGTTTTGTCTGTACAATTGAATATCCAGGTTCATTTTGGTTTATTTCTGCCTTTCCCAGCTGCTCTTTTCCATCCTTTTCTGACATCAATATAACACGTTGATAAAGCTTTCAATAAAATGAGTGCAGGCACAAGTCTGCTTAAYGGATTCAATCTCAGCATCAGTTTATAAGGGAGTATGCATGTATTGTAATCAGGTCTATTTGGATGATTTATGACGGCCCAAAGTTTGATGCCATTAGGAAATGCACCCCAGGAGAATCTTCCAGTTCATCCTTGGTGCKCAGACCTGCAAAGAGAATTTCTGCATCCTATTGCCATGAGTTTTGAGGGTTACAGTATTTTATAGGGTCTGTCTACTTCAGGTAAGTGACAAAATTTCTATCAAATTTGAGCGCGCTGTGCTTTAGTAAACATCATAGAGATAGCAGCATTTGATCTCCAAAGGCAGGGTTGTGTTTACTGAATGTTTGTCCACAAACTACTTGAAAATGTTTCCCTTTTACATTGAAAATTCCCTAATCTGAAATCACTGCTTACTGTATACTGAGTTACTGATAGAACAATTACAACATTTAAGATGAGRATCCTCTAGAGAAATAACACAATCTTAAAAATGGCTTCATGTTTGCTTATTTAGGAAATCATGTGCTAAGAATTGAAAATGGAAATTTTCACACTGCTTCTTAGATGTTTTTCTGGATTGTCTTTCCTAGATTCCTATATTTGCTGYTCATCACAGACATAGATTTTATTTGATTTGAAAATAAATAGCTTCTGATTTATTTGAAAGCGAATCAAGTTACATACTTTGCACTTGTTTTAATGTCGGTTAGTCATGGCAGAATGAGGCTTCAGAATAAACATGCTATTTTAAGTATCACTAGAGAATAACCTTTTCAGTTAACCAAGGAATTTATTCTGTCATTAATATTTACTCAAGGAAAAGCTGCACAGTTAAAGCTAGGAAGCAACAGAGGGCTATGCTGAAAGAGGAATCTAAAGGAATTCTAGTAATACTGCTCTTAAAAGGGTATGAGAAGGAAAAAACAGTTTGCAATATATTTTTACAAAATTAAGARTTTTGAGTGTCCTGTGCACTCCTGTTATATATGTTTTAAATCTAAAATTTCTCTTCAGGTGTTGTAAACAGTGGCTGGTAGGTTCAGATTTATCCTTTTACTTTGAACCTTCTCTCCTCCTCTCCCGTTTATCCCACRGTTGGAATACAGCAATGCAGATCATCTTTCCTTTTAAATCAGCTCTTCCTTATGACTTCATCATTTGGATTGCCGTGTTTGCACCTCCCCCTGGCTTGGGGGAATCTTTCCTGCCACGAGGTCGCCCGGGATCGCGCCGGCAGGTCCGGGTGCCGCCAGGCAGCAGCGGACCGGCGAGGGCCCTTTCTGCCTTCCCGGCCGTGATGCTCCCAGGCAGGCAGCCCAGCACCAAGTTGGATATTTGCCTCCTGTATCACATCTGCCTAATTTACAGTCCCGGATAGCACCTCATGCTCAGCATTATTAGCATTACAGATAGTGCCTCTTTTTTTTGGAGAGCTACGTATTATATTATTTCTCACACTGCATTAATTTTTGTTTGTTTTAATAGAAGCGTTTTGAAATTTCCTTTCATTCTGAAGTCACTGAAAGCTTTTATTGTTGTTCCTCTCTGCTGCCAATGCTGCATCTTCTGGGAGGATTTGTTTGAACTTCCAGCTTTCCTTTTAGGTTCTTTATGAAGATGTTAGCTCAAGTTGGAGCCAAATCACTTTATTGCCAAGTCTTCTGGGCAGCTCCGCTCCGTAGCATCATTCGCTGTTTGAGTCCACATGAGGGCTCATGTCCATACTAATCTTCTATTATTGGTTGTTTTTTGATTTTTAAATCACAATCTGAACGTATTGCATCTCCTTTCCTTTTCCCCACACATCTGTTAATTCCTCTTTCAGGAAGGATTGGATTGTGCTTAGTGGTACCGCAACCACGTGCAGGCTGCAGCCCGAGTGTGACCAAATTGTTCCCTTTACATTTGATTCGTGGCTTATCATAAGCACAGGGTATTTCTGCAGGCCAGGAGTAACCTGGAGCTGCAGCCAGCCTTTTCCTGGAGCTCAGCGAGGTCCCAGAGAAGGGAAGGGAGAAGGGAGCAAAACCTGGCCAGTTTAGGAGCTCGCAAGCCAAGGTGGTGCCCCGTTGTGASCATCTCTCTTCGGAGTCTTGGTTCCTCATGGCTTCTAGTTCTGGTTAATCCTGTTCCTAGTATGGGAATATCCTTTGCTGGATGCAGTTGGCTRGAGGCAGTTAACTCTTTGAAACCAAACTATTTCTCATGCAAATTTTCATTTTTTATCTGAAATTTGTGGCTGTAGTTTCAGAACCTTGGTATTTCTTGTCCAGTCCTTCTACTATCAATGACATTTTGGAGGCCTTTGACCTATTTCCTGCTCATTTTTTTCCTGATTTCTGTTTTGTACCGTTACCTTTGATCCTGTTACCTTTTACTGGGATCTTATTCTTTCCATGCTGAGGCATGTGGCCAGGAAATAGCCACAAAATAAACACTCACAAACATAGGGAAAGCAGACATAAGCAAAATGATCTATAGAAACAGCAAGCTATCATTCACTGGGCACTAATGTAGAACAGATTTTCTGGCTACTTCATCAGGATGTATTTTTTTCTTTAAAAAACACTTTGAAAATTCACAGAAAATATCTTAGTAGCCTGGAAATTAATTACATCACTTTAATTCAAATATTAATTAAAAAAATATTGAAGAGGGAGAATTAGTAGTGAGTATTATTCAGAAATGATTTCTTTTGCAGTTGTAAATTTTGCGCTAAGGTAATGGGAAAGCTCGATAGRGTGCTACGGTTGTCCCCTCCTGATTTTAATTGCAGCGTGGGRTGAATTTTTATGCTTGCATTTCTAAGTCTCTGCAACGCAGGCTTTAAAACGCAGCCTAAATGCTTCCCGAGGACCAACAGTGCTGTCCAGCYTCACTTCGTGAGGTGGTTATGTCAGAAATGGAAGGAAATGTGAGCTAGAAGCCACCAGCTGGGGGGGGGGGCTGTGAGGAACGGGAGCGTTTCGAGCGTTTCTGGTGCTGCCGCAAGGGTCTGTGCCGGCCCGGCCAGCGCTCAGCGTGTGGCCCTTCCACTGGAACCCGCCGTCACTTGGGCAGGAGGCCCTTGTGCTCGGGAGGTGGCCTGGAACCTGCTGGAAGGTGCTGGCGCTGGCCCTCGGTAGCCGTGCGGCACCGCCAGGCCGTGCAGGGCCTTCACAAGGCCCTCGTGGGTTAGATTCGCCACATTAATAATCTCCATTATTTCTTTTCATTTTTTTTCAAAAGCCTCTTTATGAGTAGTGAAATGAGGGTACAGATTAGGAGAGAAGCGCACCTRCTCCTTGGGAAGGCTGGTTGGTTGTGCTGGTTGCGGCGGCAGAGCTGGCTGTGCTGATAGAGCCGCCGATCCAGGGCCGTGTCCCAGGGTCCAAGGTGCTGCAGGACACGGCTGACCGCGGCTCGAAAAGGGTGCAGGTRTTTGCTCGTCTTAGCTGTATTTGCCCACCTCTTCAAATGTGTTGGTGGGATTTGATTGGGAATAGTTGCTGTATTCCTTACAGTTTTTCCTTGTAGGAATGCTGAGGAAAGACAGCTATTGCTTATCCTGTGAAGTTTTCTTGAAAAACACCTTTAATTTCAAGGAAAGAGATTTAGATCAARAATGACAGAGTTGATAATACTGAGAAAGATTATTTAAATTATTTGGACAACAGTAGTGCAGGTGACCATCTCTGTGGAATTAAGTTAAGCAGCTGAGTTTATTGTCCAATAAAATGGCTTATTGTGTGATGTGTTTGATAATTCTTTCAACGTACTTAGTTCCAATCTGATATTCTCCAGCGCTGTGGCCTGGCTGTAATTTTGGAAAGCAAATACATTCTGTGGAGAAATAATACGGCTGGGGTCACTTTGAAATGGCAGGGACAGGCTTCTCATGGCTGTATTTTTTTTGCAGCTTTTAAAAATGTCTTTATCTGGAATAAAGCGAGCAGGGAAATTCTGTCAGCCATTTAGTCCAAGGTGATTACACCAATTTAAGAATGTCAACAATTACGCAGTGCTCATGTTCAATTAGCAAAAGGGAAGCACCTGTATTTTTAGAGGAAGAGACTCCAAGATTAGACTATACAAATTTAAGTTGTAACAAAAGACAAAAATGAGCRTATTATTTATCCTTGGGGAAAATCAGTCATTGGATGGGCTCAGTKCATGGAAAAAATGCAACAAATAGTTCTTTTTGCACATGGTCTCCCCCTGCCTTTGTGCTGATCCCTATCAGCAATGATGTTTACAACTCCTTTGTCTTCCCAACCGCAAAACAAGAATCTAGCAGCACTTCTGATGGTTGCACAAACCTGCAACACCCTCAGTTTAATATCTCAGATTTTACACTTGACATATCCTTCCAGACTGAAAATGTGACTTTTTATTTTCTTCAAATCACTTTCTTTAAATCGCCATCTGGTTGAGGCATTAAAATAGGCAATATTGCTCTAACAGTTTTCTTYAGACCTTTTCCTTGCTGTTAATTGCACATTTGTAATTATATTCTTACAAAAAGATAAAAAGATTTTTGAAAGATTATTCTTGGCAACARACCTAAGGTGAAAACCTGCTGTTTTAATGCGTAAATTATAATGTGTGCAGTTGAGAAAAGTGGCTTTGTGAAATGCTCAGGTAAGCGCAAGAATCTAAAAGAAGCTGTCAAGGAGTTTGCACTCTTTAGGGGCTAATGTTCATTGAAAAGCAGTTCATAATATGCTGTGCCTGAAGGCTAAATGAGTAGTTTAACTTAAACACAATCACTAACTTTGTGGAAGACAGATAAAGGAAACAGTTGTCCCCCAAGCAGAGTTAGAGAAATGCTAAAACCAAGCTGCTTCAGCCCTGCTTTGATGCCTGTTTAAAGCCATTAATTTTCCTGTAAGCTAATGTAAATCAAGGATTAAACAGAAACTGTTACCATCTGACCCTTATAAACTCAACTTCTGTGTGGCTCCTCTACGTGAAGTCAAATCTATCCATACATCTAAACAGGAAACTGAATGCAAACAGTTTTCTTTTCATTTCCTATATCCTGCGAGCTCTCTCAGAGCTATTTCCTTTTGGGATCGGGACTGCATTCTTGCACAGCAGTTTTGCCTCGGCAGACGTTGTGAACGGAGCCCTGGTTGCTGCAGAGCGCGCTGCACGTGGGTGCTTCCCGTGCGGAGCAGCTTGTCTCACCTTGCACAGCGACTGGGCTGGGCACGAGCTGGGTCCAGGCTGGTTTCAGCACCTGGCCGCCACCCAGGGATCATCCCTGCRGTCGGGTGGCTTTCCAGGTTTGGATGCGGTTAGGAATGTGGCTACGGTCTGGAGTGGCAGGCAGTGGGCATTCCCCTGGCAATTTCTGCCCACAGTTCCCCATGATCTATTTCTCTGCCAATAATAATACTGGTCTCTTAAAGAAAATACTTGGAACAGATGAAATTGTATATAACAGAGTATTATTATTAATTTTCTTCAGAGATAAATAATAATCACAGCTCTACTGCTGGCTGTCTAGGCAGGAATATTGTTGGCAATTTGAAAAGTTGGTAAGTGGTAAGTACCTAACAAATACTGCTGTCATCTGTTATGCTTGAGAAATCTCTTGTGCGTAGTTCAGGGGGAACACTGTGTTTAGTGAGTGTGTATCTATCTCCCCATGTATGTCTTCATCAGGAAAATTCTCRTCTTACAGAATTGATTACTCTATGGAACTTCATTATGAAGTGTTTCCACCTCGGAGGATCCACATCTGAGCAGATTGGGTGTAAATACTCGGTCAGTTCAGATCTATCTCCTGCAGCATCGTGAGCAGCTTGTGAGCACAGACCCCTCGCTCCTTATTCTGCAGATAATCTGGGTGTGGAGTCCAAGCCCAGAAGCTGGCGATGGGCAGCCCCTGGTGATAYGGGGTTGCTGTCGTGGCTCTTTGGGTTGTCTCCAGTTTTCCTACCCACCATGTAGGATCGTTCCCCAGTATCAGTTACTTTAAGCAGTGTTGTCTCTATTTTYGATGTGTTATTCCTAGATAACAGATATGCAACAACTTCTGGTGTCCTAGTATGTTATATTGAATTTCCAGAAAGTCAGTACATATTTACACTGTCCTCATCTTTGTTAAGAGTTACACGGATTGCAGATACCTGTATTCCATGCAAATGGATGAGAGGTTGGCAGTGCAGAGGCTGTTTAAAGCATCAGTATATTACTTTAGATGGTTATTTTGTTTGCTTAAYATCGTTCCTGTTGTCTGACTGCATGCACGTAGCCAAGAAAAGAAAGGTTAATGGTAAATAACTTTGATTTATCCYGTCAAAATAACTTTGAGATGTGTGCCTGTGCAGTCCAAATGGGAAGGGTGCATCCCCATCTGCAAGCGTCATGGTACAAGTGTTTCTTGTGCCACGTTGCCTGGGTATGATGTAGTTCCACATCTGAGTCCACCTGGCCTATCTGCGTGTCCAAAGAACCCCGGGTCTGCTGTTTGGCCATGCAGGTAGCCCCACATAGGGCCTGGCAGAAAAACGTCCTTTCCTTTATGGAACAAGATTTTCAGTATGGGAGAGGTATCATAAATGTTGTTCAGTAGTTGATTAGAGTACACAAAGCCCTTTGGAAGGGATTCGCACAGGTGAGCACTGATGCACGAGGTGCTCATGAAGATGATGCTGAAACAGCAAATTCCCCCCATTTACAAAGGAGGGTCTGCTCTAAAAACTGGAGGAAGAAGGTACAGAGAGTTGGCACTCTTCAAGGTCTGCTTCTAGCAGGAAATCTGACAGTAACTCTGACTTAYACAGGGTCTACAAACCTCCTCCTTTTTTTTCCTGTAGTTCACTTGACTTTTGTTAGTTAATAGCAAGCTGGAGGACAAAGAGAAAACAAACCTCAGAGCTCCGGAGCTGGCTCTTGTCAGACACAGAGCACAGAAACAGCATTTCACACATGTCAGAGCTGCCTCCTTCTCCCAAAATGTCTGTTTTCATCTTACTTTTGCAAATGATTTAGTAGTAGTTTATTCATCTGCATCTCCCTAGACACAGGAAATCTGTGCATCTCTGGGCCTGGGCCTGTGGAAAAGGTTAGCAAACTTATTCTGTTTAGCAGGATAAGTGATTACAGTGTTAAAAAAGCACGATCCCACTTGCATGGAAAGAAAAAAAAGGATTCTTTTAATGATTTCAAGTGTAGTAAGATAGGGCTTAAATGAATTTGGCTCTGGGCCAGATACTCTTCTTTTGTTGATGTTAAAACACTGGCCTCAGCAGTGATTACAACATAAGAATACAAAAGAGCCTTTATTTATACATTACATTTTCTTTCATGTTTCCAATCATAAAAATAAATATGTCTTACTAGAAAAGCAAGATTTTATTTGGTTTGCTCTGCATGCTGGAGATATTAAGTATTTCCTTTTTTTTTTTAAGGGGAAATGTGTCACTTGCATTTGACTCAGATAGAAATAAAGGAAGATAAAACTAATTTAATTTTAGAATATAATTTTTCCTTTATTTGTTGAACAACTCTTGTTTTAAAATGGATAGCCTGTTGAGAAAGAAACAAAGCCACTTCAGCAAAGCAGGAAATCAATAAGGGCAAGAAAGCCTAAAGAAAATTAATGCATACAGTGTGAGCAAGTGACATAGAAATTATTTTCTAGTGTAAGAATGGTAATAATAGAAGGCATATGGAGTAGATGAAAAGCCTGATAGAAATACATGCAGAAAAGATGTGCTCCCTATTTCTATTTATAAATAATGACCTCTGTGTTACAGTATTTAAACTTTGAAGGCTCTGGATGGTGGTTTTCTTCCTGATTTCCCCAACCCTTAGTCCTAGGTAAATATTTATGCTTGCAAAATTTAGTAGGCAGGCAGCCATGGAAACGTATGTCTTTCATTTATCTCCAGGAAATCTGGTCACAAACACTCTTTTACTTGAATTCTTTTAACCTTTTTCAGCAACTGTGAGGAAACATTTATACTGAGGAGCAGTGAGTAGGGCATGTGATGCCTAATTTTGATTCTGTCGAAGTTAGTTGAAGAGTTAAATTTGCCCCTAGTAGGAGTGGGACAGTATTTCCAACTCTCTTGCTGTAGAAGCCAACACACAGCTTAGGTTTTCGCTCCCTTTTTGAAGCCCAGGTAAACGTGGCTCATTGAAACCAGGAGAGGGGAGCGGATGCCGGGGAGTTACCGCAAGTGTCCACKCACCGCAAGGTTGAGGTTGGAAGGGACCTCTRGAGATCACCCAGTCCAACCCCTGCTCCAGSAGGGACACCCAGAGCTCGGGGCACCCGGTCACATCCAGGCGGGTTTGGAAGATCCCCAGGGAASGAGCCTCCACAGCCTCCCTGGGCAGCCTGTGCCAGGGCTCTGGCACCATCACAGCAAAGAAGTTCCTCCTCACATGGAGATGGCAGCCTCAGATAGAATTTATCTCCTAACCCGTTGTATCTAACCTAGGAAAGAACAMCACCCCATGCAGAAGCTGTGCAGTACTTACCTACACCATCTATTTAATGTGCTCCTATTTCAGGGTCACCAGTTAACTGAAGGTTGTTCCCATTTTGTAAAGGTTCGTCCT
Organism: Nothoprocta perdicaria; assembly: GCF_003342845.1. NCBI lineage: Eukaryota > Metazoa > Chordata > Aves > Tinamiformes > Tinamidae > Nothoprocta > Nothoprocta perdicaria. The sequence goes on from NW_020454871.1 coordinate 1,006,391, forward strand.
CAGATATTTGCTTCTGGATGCAGTCACCTTATTGTAGAGATTTGTTTTAATTACTATGAATAATTCTTACTTTTAATGTGGATTAGGTGAAAGGAGGGACAGAGATGGCTTTTTCTGTGTTCTTTCTGTCGCTGGCCTGGGAAAGATAATTTTCTATTTCTAAACTTTAAAAAGTCTGCAGAATTCTGAAAACAGTGGAACTTGTGATGCAGAGATTAAGCACAGCGAAACCGAGGCAGTTCTATAGCATCAGTTGTATTTTGTACATTTGTATTTAGTATTTGTAAAAGATGGTGATTCCCTTCTTTGAAAATGTGTACGCAGGTATTTGCCCATTGCAAGTATGTGTGTGGAAACTCTGGAATAGTGYTTGGAAGAACTGGTGCTGAGTTAACTTAGCTGAAAGCAGCTCTGCAGCTCCTCAGTGTAGTGTTGCATCTCGGCTGTAGGTTGGACAGTGCCCTGCAATGTGTATGGTGTTGAGTAGCCTTAATGAGAACTTTCTTCCTGCCCTTTCTCAGTCCATTTCAATTCAATGTATTTTGTATTCCTGCAGATTTTTTTGCAGGTATTTTCAAGCATTTTCCTGGTTGGTGAAATTGGGTGTGGGGCAGCTGGGTCTGTTCCCTGCCAAGCTGTGCTCCCCAAGCCCCTTATCTCAAGGGTATTTGCCCGTCGGTCCCTCCGTCGGTCCTGGCCAGGTTTTTCCTGTGTTTGCTCCTATATGTAGCAATCCCAAGTACATTTTAAGATTTCAGTCATTTTAGATTTCTCAGTATTTTAAGAAATGGAAAACRAAATAGTTGCAGAGGGTATTGCAGAGTGATGCTGCCTCCAAATAACGTTACCATCTGCAGTGGTCACTGCTTCACTGCCCATGAAATGGGGCAGTATTGACCGTCTTACTACCCGTATATCCGACAGGACCTCATGAGAAACCTGCCACTTTCACGTGTGGTTTAGCTGGACATCGTGGRCACGATACCTACAGGTACTGTACTCACGTTTTCAATTTGATTATTGACATACTCTTAAATTCAGAGGGTGCAGTATGTGATAGAGACAGGCCTTTTGTCCTGTTTCCATCTGCGAATCAGTACACTTCTGAAATTTGGTGATTTATTGCCCTTTTCCAGTGACAACTGTTTGACAGGAAAAAATAAGCAGTGGGACTGCTGAGGCACTTCCCTATCTTCAAGCACAGTTAGAAGTARTTAAGAAATTTATGATTCCAAATCTTAAAAATCCATTTTGGGTTTAAAACTTATTTTGAAATACTTGACTTCACAAATAAGAGGTTAAACTTTTTCTTACGTAAGAACCACACACACTTTTTCTCTTACAACTGGAATATCATAATATTTGAAAACAAATAATTATTCTGACTGCAGACCCAAATGCAGGTTCTGAATAAATAACCTAATCAGTCAAAGACCAAAATCCTCACTAAGTAATCAAAATTCCCTGTAAACCATGGTGAGTATGTAAGCCATGCCCGTGTGAATAGTGTAGTTTCACAAGGAATAATACCTCCTGCTGACTCCTTGGCCATTTTAGGATTTTCAGGACTCTAGCAGGGCTTTTGAATGTATCAGATTAAGAAATCTAAATAAAACTTCTTTGAATTCTGTGTAATGTTTTCATACAGTTAGAAGCAAGATGTCTGGAATTTCTGAACTTTTTTTCAAGTAAGATAATACTGTGGAGTGATATAGTGCATAATATTCTGCATTGAGATACACTAAGAGCCAAGGATGTTTTGCAGGAAATATATGTTATTGAAAATTAGAYCTTTTTGCATTTCTCTAAAAAGCTTCAGTAGCTTTCCTACTGGCTTTATCGAGGAGGTTTTAATGGATAAGAATGCTATTTGTTTTTAAAATCAAAATAAAAACCTATTGCAAAGTATAAAAAGAACACCTTATCTGGAAGTCAGAGAAACGACCAATTCTGTTTCATACAACTGCTGAACTGAAGAACTAAAGATAACACCTAGAACTAGCTATCGATCACATTTTATCGTAACATGAAACTTCTACTTTTGCCACTTCTTATAGTTATTGGTGTATGTTTGTTTGTTTTGGAGAGGCTCCTAAATTTAAATGCCAGCTAATCAGAGAAGCTCAGCTTTCATTCGGGAAACTTAGAAACAGACCAAACCAAAAAATGAAAAATCTCCTTAAGCGTTTTTCACCTTTCCTAGTAAAGAAAAGCTGAGCAGTGTGATTTAAGGAACATGAAGATTTACAAAATTAAAAGCCAAATAAAAAAGAATGTAAAATAGAACTTTAAAAACATGAGGGTTTTATTCATTCTGTGATTCTCAKGGTCATAATTTGTGAACATTTGGGGTTAGAAGTACCGTAACTAGGTCAAGTAAATGAAGTATAAAATAGATTCACAGTTATACTTTCTGTCAGGTGAGTAGTCAACCCTTAAATTGTCTGTTCCGTCAACTATCTCTCTTTGACAAAGAAAAAATTTAATGAATCTTTATCAAGAAAATGTCAACACTAGTATTAATAATAGGAGATACATTCGGACTCAGTTGTGGAAAATGTGGAAACTGAGAATTTGCTTTGGGCTAAAAAAGGGGAAATACAGCACAGTGCCTTCCCCCTCCTCTGCAAGCAGAGCGCYTTGACTGACTTGCCCAGGGATTGCTTGCCGGTGCTCCCGGGAGGTGCAAGGGGTAGTTGGTGTCTGGAAAATAAATATGAAAAGAGATTGTACAAAGAGACAGAATAGAAGACTTCTCTGCTCCCCCAAAGGCCTCCTGTTGCCCACTTGAGGGCAGAGGGAAGAGGATAAAGGGACTTGGCTTGTCTGACTCCCATTGCTTATTATCCAGCTGCTTTTTGGTGCCTCAGTTGGGTGCTGTGCGTGTATTTGCCAAGKGTAATGTGACCTACAAGGTTGTTACCGAGTCACGTGCAATTTGTACAACACTGTGTGTGTAGAAATTGGGGAAAGAGAGCTGCCCCTTGCTCCCCTCTTGCTCTCCCTTGCCTCATACTCCTAGTCTCGGCTCTGTCAGTCGAAAGCCTTTGGATGCCCGTCCTAGCTTTTCAGCACTCCTTTTTGCTTAATACCTCCTAAGAATCAATGTCTTTAGACATTGTCTTTAACTTTCTGGATGCAGCTATCATTCCCTGGTTATGCTCATAAAGTGACTGGAATTTTGGAGAAGGCATATGTTTACCATGCTGAAGGACTCAGAACACCTGAGTTTTCTACTTTTAAAAYGACATGGAATATACTGCATTTTTCTCTCCCTTGTACTATGTTGTTCAGAGCAAATGCCTGCATCTTACTAGGTAATGTGAATAATTTTGTTAATCGTGTGTCTACAACATGGGAAGCAAGTTGTTTTCCGTGCCTGCTGAGCAGATGACAAGAAGTACCTTGCGTAAATGAAATAAAGGAGAACTAGGTTAGGTGTGAGCCCTCCTTTCCCACAGAAACCCTTCCCAATGGTAAGGGTAAGCTCAGCGGCGGTGTGGATTGCCTAGGGATGTTGTGGAATCTCCCACACTGAGCGTGTTSAGCAGTAGGCTAGACTAACATTTGTCAGGAATGATTTAAGCGTACGTGAGCCTGCCTCGGGGCAGAGGTAGAGAGGGCGGGTGACCTTTCGAGGCCTCTTTCGGTTTTATCGTCCTGTGACTGAGTCCCACAATCCTGAYGCCCCAGACATTAGTGCCGCTGCTCTTGAATTTCCACGTGGACGTATATTCTAAAGAGTCTAATGGCTTCTGTCAGAAGAACATACATTAATATAAAGCATTGGAATAACTGTTGTACTGATTTATTCAGCAAAAAAATACATGCAGCCGAATGTGTGGTGAATTGCTTTATTTTTTGGCTGTGTTCTATTCTCAGGCTTCTCTGTGAGGGGGAGATTTGGGCTGTTGTTGAAGGTTGATCATGGCAATAATTCCAGCCTCAGCCTTCTGGGGAATTTTCCCCCGTTGATGCTGTGATGAATGTCCTGTAATCAGTTGCCTGCCCATCCTGCAGGGCGCCTGGAGGAGAAGGGGAGAACTGGGGGTTGCCCAGAGAGCACCTTTAATGATCCTGTCAGCCACCACACACTGTTCCCGTGGGAGAGGGTTGTGAAGAAGAGCAAACAGAGAGTGTTGGTCAGGGTAGTGGTATTCCTCAGTCCTCTCATTCCCATGCTCAGGCACTGCCTCTTCTCCCTAGTGAGTATCGAAGCAGTACTATAGGTTTGTGTGGGAKCAGTGGGATGGGTTGCTTTGGAAATAGTGTACGGAGGAAATGAGGTCCAKAAAGTAATTGGGAGCTGGGCAAGGAAAAGGCCAGAGAGCAAGGGAGCAGTTAAAGCAAGTGGGGCCTGAACGGCRTGGATGGGTTAATGCCAGAAGAAGGGAGATATTCAGAACAATGGGCAGTACTCGAACATAGGGAAGAAGGAGTGAGGACAGGGCACTGGTGTGAGATGGGCACAGGATGGAGATGGAGGCTGAGGACTAGGGACCTGTGTAGCCGTAGTCCTTCATCCCCACCAAGACCTGAGCTCGCTCGCTGCATCGCCTCCGAGGGAGCACGTGGCCCTCGGTGGCACCGTCGGTGAATCRCGGTTTCAGCTCCTCTTGCGCTGGTAGAGGCAGCACCACCCTGCGATCACAGGTACTGAAGTGCTCTGGCCTCAAAGAGGTTCCTCCAAGTCAGGAGCTCTGGGGAAGGYACCACAGATCTGCCCTGAGGCAGCGCGTTTTCCCGAGCTGAGTTTGGAGTTGGATGCAGTTTAGGTGTCTCTGTGTGGGAAACTCTCTGAGTCATGCAAGCTGGGRTATGGGAAGACTGTATATCGAAGGGGAGCAGTAAAAGGGCAGGGAGGATGTGGTTTCACTGCTCTCCTTGTTGTATATATGGCTTGTGTCAGTGTGGGATGTTTTAGGGCTAACTGGCCCAGTTCTTCATAAATGAAATCTACATGATGTTCTTCAGATCTGTGTTGGACTTCCATTAATCCCTGAGTTTTAGGAAAGACATAGTGGTAATGTGCTACGTTACATCCTAACTGCTTTGAACCCAAAGGATAAAGGTTGTTGTGTTTACTGATAGACAATAGGTTAGGCTTATTGGTAAGCAATACCTCCAAGCAAGGCCTTTCACAACCATGAGCATGCGTTTCGTGTAAGAGATGCCCAATGATCTTTGAGGAGCACAAACTTTGAATATGTGGGTCCTGTTCCAGTTTCCACACAGTGGCTAAAGCTTCTTTCTACTTGGGAGTGTTTCCAGCAGTTACTGCCGCTATTATCAGAGCAATTTACACTGCATGTCATATGGTACTTCAGTATTTCTCCTTTAAGCCTGGTAAAATATATTGCTACTGAAGAGGTCTGTGATACATATGAGAGCTTCCTAAATCACAAGTCTTAGCATATTTTTATACCAAATAGCTCAAGGCTYGTGGGATCAATAATTAATTTATTAACTGGGTATCTTTTGAAAAAACAAAATCAGCAGCCCTTGCTATAGCGTCTACTGCCAATTCATAAATAGCTGATGACAAAAATGAAAAGTGTAACAGCAAAGTTCAAAATCTTCACGATCAAAGTATTGGGTACCTCATCTATCACAACTTGGAATAAATATATCACAGAAAGTGTCATATCTCATTGACACTGCAAGACATAATGCTTTCCCTTGTTATCTAGCTAACTGCCAAGTCCACCAAGTTTATAGGCTGCTAAGATAATGTGCTGCTGGTAATCCACTTCACTTGCAGAAATATGAAGTACTGCTGAAATATATTTCTAGTTGGTTTATTCTTTGCTCTCAAGAGGGTCGGATACTATTTCAGTTCCTCTAAAGAAGCCCTGAGAATGAAAAGCAAAACATCAGGATAAATTATGCTAAATGGTGGACTAGACCCCAGAGGAAATCACGCTTCTGTGGTACAGTATTCCTCCATTTATCTTACAAATGTTACATCTAATGTTAATTTTCTGAAGCAAAAGCATTCAAAGATTCATCTGATCCGTTTAATAATAGTTCTGGTGGTACAGTGCAGTGTTATTTGTCAAACCCACACCGTCATAACTTACTCCTCTAGTTTTGACAGACCATTCATACAGAAAATATTTAGGACTCCTAATATCTAACATTCTGTTTCACAAAACACAAATAACCTAGTAATTAAACTCCAAAACTTAGCAAATAATTGCCAGCAAGCAATTACCATTCAATTAAAGAGTAATTACATGGTTATTTGTGCCCTGTAAAATAAAGCATTACTGAAATCAGTAATGCAATCAATATTTTAGCAGAAACAGGATGCTGCAGTGATGGACCTTTCAACCTGTGCTGATTAAATTGTCATCCAAATAACAGTTTCCTACTTAAATCACCACATGTTTATTTGTCTTGATTAATATGCAAATTCACTTCTGATTCTAGTAAATTTCTTACATTTAAAAGCACAAAAATACAACACTGTCCTACATCAACCGTGCTGTGCTTTAAGTTTCTGCTGATTAATTGTATTTTACAAAGTGAATTTGTATGTTCTATGTAGTATTTCATAAAATGCGTTTATAGTGAGCATAAAATAGAGTTAGAGAAGGTGGAGTGGTCAGTAATTTTAACAAATCACAAAACCAGTTTTATTTTATAGTTTTGATTCAAATTAAAAATCCTCGTGAAGTCAAGGAACTACTTTTGAGAGAAAAAGTAATAAGATTAGCTCTTGACAGGAATGGAAAATAAAGGAAGATATAGACACTAATAAACAATTTCTCGATGTTTTATTATACAAATTTTAACTATCAAAATACTGTTTAAAATGTAATTTAGTCTCTGACAAAGCAAACAAAATAAATGACTGATAGTCAGATGCTATTGCCCTGGTTGCTCRTTTTCCTCTTTCCGAAGGGGAGAGAACGAAACTCCATTGCCTTCCTGCTCCTCTGTAAAATCCCACGTCATAAACAAAATGCCTCTCCATAAAATCTTTTAAAACGACTTGATTTAAGAATGCATTTATTAGCCTAATGGTAGCGTATTGTTTTATGTCCAAGGTCTTCAGTGTTTGAGGTGGAGAAGCGAATGTGTCGTAGTTGTGGTGTTTGAGCACTGCTGCTGGATTAACCTGCTAATTTTCGCTGTTTTACTTTCATAATTTTTCCCTAAGTAACTGAGTGCCAAGTAAACAGTAATAACAGTGTTTGCACAGACTTTTGTAAGCCAGAATAATAACCAGTTACTTTTACTTGAAAACTCCACATACCATAGCCTAGTGCTATCGGATGGACAACATTCATGTGGGATAATATGAATGATTTTTGTAAATACCTTATTAGGAGGTAATTGTAGCAGGGAATGCATATGTGCATCTAACTTCCTGTGACACTCCTGTGCTCTTATTTTATTTATTACTTTATTATCGCCTAATAAGCCTGGACTTTTGTGGTAGACTTTACTATATGGTCGTCATACTGCTGTAAACCTAAAGCATAAAAAAGAAAAATGGACAAAGTGCCAAATAAAACGAAATACAAAATGGACAAATCCAAAGCTAAAAGGAGCAGGGAATAGTTTTAAAGACATAAAATAATAAACCAAAGAAAAATATTTTGTGCTACTTTGATACTTACATACTTGATGTACAGTAAGACAAAATAATGCATTGTGTGACAAATGACCAGGTTAATGGCACCTCTGTGCAGTGCTGCTGGAAGTTGTCTTCATTTAAACGCAGAGTTGGCCTCACATTGATGGAGGGTTTTGCCGCTGCAAGTTGATAGAGTGAGATTTAACTTAAATTTCTTTGTGAACTTGAAGCCGTTTTTGGAAATATTCTCTATGTAAGCCTCATTTATTGTTGCGGCTTGGTTATTTAATACAGTGTTTCACCACATCTTGTCAGAAGCTCTATTATTCAGCAGAGTAAAATGCACAGCAATGCTTTTCCAGACATTGGGAAGCTGTATGTTATTAGTTGGCTTGGGGGAGAGTTGATCTCCGTTTGGTTATTGTTGTGTTGTTGTTCTGTAAATATCTGTATTAGGATGACAGATACATGGGGAGATTTGATATACACAGGCTGTAGTAAGAGATGAATGTGATAGCTGAAACAACAGGTAAATGTAAYGGATGAATATAGAGACCTGTAACATTTTGAATGGAAATTTGCAATCATAATTCATCAGCTGGTCGAGGGATGGCAAGATTTTGATAGACGAGGCCAGCATTCTTGGTTTAACCTATCTGTGGCAGTTAAAAACATTAGTCAATATGTAAAGACAAGTAGTCAGTTTTGTAAAAGCTTGAGTGTTAAATGACTGCAGCCTCCTCAGCAGTCGGCTGCTGTCTGCCGTGGCTCGTGAAGATGTGTGGCATTCAGAGCTTCCCGTTTCTCCTGTGAAGACCGGGCAGCATACATAGTTCTYATCGTTGTCTGCTGCTTCACAGTGCATTGCAAGATGTTTTGAGACCGCCTATGCAATTCTTCTATGTTTATTCAACTACATATTTTTCATTTGTCCTAGGCAAGAATTCCTAATAGTTTTGTCTGTCACTGATGGTTCAAATATATGGTACAAATCAATGCCATCTGCAGTAAGTAAATATTTCAGTAAGGAAATGCATTTTCATTTATCCTCTTATTTCCTCAGCTCGCGCCCGGGAAGACCCCCCAAGCGCTCGCTGGGAGTTGCCATCCAGGAGAACGCACGTCTGCTGCCCCATGCCGTTCCTGGCCTCTTATCACCAGGACTTATCTCTCCGACAGGTAATAAAATCCATCAGATGATCAGCCTCATCTCTTCATACCGCACAGCAGTTAAAATAAACTAATATTGATCTAACTGCCTTGTCCTTCAGGGCTTCTTCAGGCTTTACCAGAGGTTACATTATTGGATTTTTTTTTGAGTGTTCATGAAAACTCTGTTTTGTTGCTGCACTGCCTGAAATCTAATGGATTTGTAATTTGGTTCTTTATTAATTGTAATTTCCTTACAGGAAATTCCATTAAATGTGTTATTTTAGTATATGAAAAAAAACCTGAGAGAATGAACTATTGTCTCCGAGCCCTGTAGCGTGCATTTCTTCCTTTCAAATGCATGTGTGTTTTAGTTCTCGTGGGACACGAGCAGCGCGGCTAATACGTGTTGTATTGTAACATCATTAACGCATGCTGGGAAGGCAGAAAACTGATTGTACAAATTGTGGAAGAAACATTCAAAAAGCCTATAAGCCGGGGTTGTCACACTGGATTCTGTTTTAATAATTGCATTCAATATCATGATATTAAAAAGTAGCATGAAAACAGCTGAATTTCTAAACAAACCAGAAATGTAAWGTGTAATATTCTATTTCCATTCATTAATTTATTAATAGAATTTAAATTAAATCTTGTGCTATCTTAATGAGCGTTTAATTTTTTAATTAGCTGATGTGTGTTACCAACATACAAGTTTATTTTGGTCATGAAATCAAAAGACTACACCTATGTTAACACACTGTATTTTCATAAAACTAGTTTTTTAAATGTCCAAGAAGGCTTTGCAGTTTTAGTGTTCCTATCAAAGTCCAGTTTMAATATATTGTATTGCCACAATAAGCAAACTCCAGTGAAGTGTTGAGCAGAATATAAAGTAATAGAGCACGTTGCAGAAAAAGCAGGAYTATGAAAGGGAGTTGGCCGGAGGACAGTGATGTAGGTCTTGATCTCGCAGGCCATTCTGTTTGTAGATGCTGTTGCACCGTGGCAGTGCTTTGTTCGGTCTCAGTGCTCAGAAATGTAAGAAATAGGAGATGCTTAAGTTTTCCTAGGACAACTCCAACTGCTGTTAAGGGTCAGAAGGATTTCACAATGAAACAAGAACCTTTAACAAGTGGGAATGGACATCCTTAAACAATAGTAGCAGTAACCTCACCTGAAGTAGTTAAAGTTTGAATTTGTTTTGCAAGACCCAGACTCCACAGTTAGTCCAAATTCATATATATTCGTATATGTAACAAGGATTGAGAACTGTGTGTTCACTCCTGTGGAGAATCTATAAATGAAGGCCTTTTTTAAAAGTAGTTTCATCATGCTCTTGACCCCAAATTCCATGTATTTGGTTTTGTTTGTATTGTTACCAACAGACAGAAAAGAGCAAGAGCCCCCTTTTGTTGATAATTTATTGTCAGAAGTTTAGAATTTTCCATACCCCTTTTTCATTCCATATTTGCAAATAAGATCTAAAGTGAAATAGAATGCCATGTTGGCTTAAATAGAGAAATATTTTATGTGGCTGTGTGCTGGGTAAGCATTGGAAAATACACTCATTGTACGTATCCAAGACACCAGCTAAAATTAAGTGAAAAGTGGAGAATATTTTTATAGTGAATTTTCAGACTCGTGACTTTAGACTCTGAAATGATGCCTGAGATAGATGCCAGCTTGGACTCCTCACCAGTTGCTGCTGCTGGTCCCAGGGTGCATGTGCTACACCGTATATCCTGTATATCCATGCCTTGCAAGAAGCAGAATTATTGAATTTCTTATTTTATCTTGGTCATAAACAAGCAAGGTGAAAAATAATCTTTGAGTAAGGAAAGGTGCCAAAGGAGCCGCTTGTAAACTCAGTGGGGATTTGAGCTGTTGCAGACTTGATGGAACACCTGGGATTTGAAGCCTCCATTAGCTTTATTTGTTTCTATTTACACTTAATTACTGACTCCTTTACTCCGGTTGCCTTCAACACTTTTTCTATTGGATTCTTTCCTTTTGGCTGAACTTGAAGCAAAACACACTTTAACACTTCTCGCAGAATGGGGATTTTCCTACCAGACTTGTGTGTATAGGGTGGAATAAAAGTTACAAGGTTGTTAACCCGTTGCCTCCTGGCTAGGTTTTAATTTGGTTATTGGAGGTCTCAAACTTGCAGATAATTTGCTGTGGTTCAGACAGTGCTGCCCACAGAGCTGGTATCTTAAGGGGGAGCAGGGCCAGGCCTGTGAGGGAGACTGGGGTCTGTGAGGTGGAGGCCTTGCAATGCAGCAATGCAGCCTTGCAATGCAGCAGGGGTGAGATCCAGGGAAACTCCCGCCTTTTCCAGCGAAACTGCTGGCGGGATGGAGGAAAGAAGGAATCTTTGTGTCTTGGCGGCTTCTTGAGTTATACTGCACTATAATTTCCAGAGTCTTCCTCCTTGGGACGTTTTCTGATGCACCCCTTGAAGATGCCTGTGTCTCAYGCTGTCCCTTTGCGCGCAGCACAGCTGTAGGGATGGTTGTGCTGGTGTCACAGCTTCCTTCTCCTCGACACCTGAAGTCTCCTCAGCACGTCTGACCTCAGCTTTTTCTAGTGTGTCCAACTTAAAGCCCYGCTTGTTTCCTCCTTCAGATAAACTCACTTTTGGCACCAGACTCCACATGGGCAGCTGCAGCGTGATTGCCATCCTTGGTGTTGTTGGGTTTCCCTTCCTACCTGGTGATGGTCTGTGAGGTGGAGGTGAAGGAGTTGACCCTCTAGCTCGTTGCTGGCTGGACGGGGAGGTCGCAGGAGCCGCTGCTCCAGCTGCAGAGCTGCAGCCCCTCTGTGCAGGGTGTAACCGAGGGGTCATTAGTGACTTCCTGCACACGCAGGGAACCATCTGTGTTTCYACTCCTCGAAGCGGGCTGTTATTTTCATCACCCATTTGGTTTGTGTCGGCTCAGTTTACATGGCCGTTTTCACATAATAAACAGGTAGTTAAATTAGGCATACTGCATTTCCCATGGCAGGCCTTAAATGTTTTACTTCTTGCCAAACTGGACTATAGCTACTCATGTGTGCGGAAGCTGTAAGCGAAGTGTCTGCCCTTTAAAACACTCGCAGGTACCTGCTGCCTTTGGGGAACGGGAATGTTTGCACGCTGCTGAGCCTGGAGCAGCGGGGTAGGTAAAGCTGCTGTGGGTGAGAAGGATGAGGCTGTGTGCTGGGGTACCCACTGCTGGGAGCCTTTCCGCAGGCAGCTCCGTGAGGGTGCAGAACRACACCCGTCAACATCTCACATTTAACTGTTATCCCTTTTGCATGGAGGGAGGAGGCTGCTTCTCTTCCAGCATCCGTGTAGGAAACGTGGAAAACCATGAAGTGCCCTGGCCTGCTGTGAGGGCAAAGGAGAAATCCAGCTCGTCAGGRGGAGGGTCATCAAAGGCCCCTGCTTCAAACAATGCCAGGTGATGAAGTGACCTTAACCCAAATAAAGGGGGTTTATCTCCCATTAGCGGATAGGGCTTTGTCATCAGTGTAGCTTAACAAGACAGCCGGCCTTATTTATGGAATAGATTTTAAGGTAGTTTTAAGCTCTGAAACAATGGTTTTCTTTGTGGAGAGAAACTGGAATCCATTCTGTGGTATAAACTAATAACTCAGGAAGCCATTGATATGGGGATGAAGTTGAAAGAGTAGCTGGATCTTTTGATGGTTGTCCGTGCTAACGTCCACCCTCCTACCTTTAATTTCCCTTGTCCCTTAAAAGATTAGAAAACCACAGCATTGGAGTATTCATAATTGCCAAGCTAGTAAGCTTTAGACAGCATCAGATAGTTGCCTCATTTGGGATGATTTGTGCCTGTCRTTGACAACCGAATTTGCTCGGGTGACCAAAGTGGGAAAGGGGAGTTTTTGTGAGATCCCTGCGGAAGGGCATGGGAGTCAGATGGGCAGGCTGGGAGCAACGGCTGGGAAGGGTGAGGTGCAGCCGCCCGTGGCTGGTGCACGGATGAAAGGCAGTTGCGAGGAGTCGCTGAGAAGGTTTATTGAGCTTGTGTGTGTGTTGGAAGGGGAAAGCTGAGACTTGTTCATATTCCCCTTGGTGGTGTTTGGTGGGTGGGAAGGTGAGAGGGGTCCKACTTTCAGATTGAACCAGAGGGGAGGTCACCGAGTTAATAGTCCTGTGGTAGGAAYGCTGTAGCTGGGTGCTGTAGCCAGGGGCTGTGTCTGGAGCTGACGGATGGGGAGGGAGGACGGCTGTGTCCCTCCCCAGGGCTAATAAATCCCAGCTGAGCCTGCTACTTAAACCCATCTTCAGGTCGCTTTTTGTCAACTTGCACTGGTCGGCCCAGGTGAGCAGAGTAGCCCACCTGCTTTCCAAATGTGTAAAATACACTGGTGTTTTCATTAGCAGGTATATTAGTTTGGCCTTCCTTGACATGGTCATTTTTAACTTACAAACAGGCATTGAAGATAGACACAGTCTATTTCTCTCATTAGTCATTTTYTAAGGCTTTTAAGAATGTAATAATGAAAACATTGGTGGATTTGTGCACATATGAATGATTTTTTTCAGTATTTGTAGCTTTGGCTTATTAGAAGGTAAGACAAGCTTCTGTGAGCTGAATAGTTTCATGTAATTAATATTTTAGTGTAATAAATAYTTTAATAGATACAACAAGTCACATCATTGTGGGACTTAGCAAATAGAGCAGCATACAGGGGTACAGGAACTTGGTGTGTTAATACAGATCTGCAGTGATATTAAGTAGTTGCTTAGTCTTTCTAGAGAACAGAGTGGATAAAAGAGCATTYGTTGCAATCTTTAAGCAATTTAATTTGGTATATCTTTGTTAAAAGAACGAAGGAGGCTCTCAAAGTCCTCAGTATCCAGCTGCCACGTCCAGGTGCCCCTTGCCGATGGGTGCGTGAAGTCCGTGCGGCCCCTCGGTGTCACAGACTCCACAGGTCTGCTCCCGCTCCCCTGACGCTGCTGCTGTTGCAGAGCCCCCGCCAGGCACAGGAGAAGCCGTCGGGAGCGCTCCGGGTGCGAGGAGCTGCGGGCCGGGGAGCGCAGGGCGTCCCGGACGCGGCGTGCGGAGAGCTGCAAGCAGGACGGTTTGTAGGGATGGGGGCCCTGCAGGGCTGGCTCGGGGATCTGCAGTGTCCCAGCTTCAGCTCTCAAAGTTTGCCTTTTCGTATTTTAAAGCCAGCGTGTTCTGATGCTGAGGACAAACAAGTTGGTGTGTTTTTGAAGAAAAAGCATATGCTCAAGGTCAATTTACAGAACATCTATTGACTGATTCCATCTCTTCGGGTGTTTGATTTAGGGCTACTGAGCCTGGCAGCTGCCGTCAAGAGTCACAGAGCCTCAGAGCATACGGAGCAGATGATTACAGGGATAAAGAAATGCTTCCTTTCTCCGCGTACTTTACTGAGCATTTTCATATGTTTGCATCCTATATTTGTGGCTCATTTCACTGTTTGCGATTATCCTTTTTCTTCAGTTGTCATAGATGTCATTTTAAAGTTTCCTTTTTAATGAGAAACATATGCACAACTTTGTCATTATTGGCATTACCTGGCTTGGTAGAAATTATTATTTTTAATGAAAGGCGAACATACTGATTAAGGATGCTGCAGCACTTCTCTGCCTATGGGGAATGTTAAGAGTTTATAAATTGTTCTTGGTGACAATTCAGTAGTGAATTACTTTGATATATATGGCTAATAAATTAATATGATTAAGTTAATGAGAAGTACAAGTGTTGCCAAACTCCACTGGTCGGGTTTTTAATGCTGCTCCACATTTGCAGTTCTAGCTTCCCCCTGTGGTGAGAGGATCAGTGCTACCTACGCACTGTCACTGTGATAAATGGCATATCCCACAGTGCCCTGCATTCCATCTGGTGTGTCCCCAAAATGAGAAATATTTTATACAAATCACACACTCAGAAGCTCAAAGGACTGCAGAAAGATCTATTTTTTCAAACAATAATAAAAATGCATACGTCTCTTTAGCAACTCGTCATTTTTACTGTCATAATGAATGCATATAGCTTTGGGAAATGAAAACTCATGTGAGTAATGTAGGAAAGTTATCCACTGCACGGGAAAGCTGACAAATAAGTTGCATGCTCAGTCTTTTATTTGATGATGAAATGTTCTTAGATAAAATATTATGGTAGAACATCTACTTAACTGGATTTTAAAATTAAAGACCATGTGTACTGTGTGATTGAGTATCACCACATCTCATGGCTGCAAATTTCCATGCTGACGGAACATGAATTTGAGGAATGGAGGATCATATCATAACCCATTAAAAAATACGGGCGTTCTCTATTACAGTAGGGTTCTCATAGCCTTAAAAACTGAACCTGATGGGTGTTGGCTCCTTTCTGTTCATCTCTTTCTCTTTTTATATTACATTTCTTTAGGGATTCATTTTTAGAGTCTACTTTCTCGTGGTGGGACACGACGCTTTTGACAAATGCATMCTTGGAGCTGTTGAGAATCTGGGAGTTTATTGAACAGTTAACCTTGCTGTAAGTTTAATTTACACGTAGCCCCAGCTACTAATTACTGTCCGAGAAGTGTGAAGCTCAGTTACTTCACTGTAYTTTAAAAGCATATGCACATTTTTTTTTTCAGTTTGATCCTGCTGAGTTCCTGCATCTTTTGAGATGACAAAGTTCAGCCGAAGTGGTCACACTGAGAGCTTTCAGACTGTGTTCTCTTGATACTTAGGCTGTGTCTGTGCTCAGTTTGGCCTGATTAGCAAACAGAAGTGAACCATTTGAAAAAGTTGGCCTAAGTACTGCAGAGGCAACAAAATCAGAAAGGTTTGATCTGTGTGCTAAGATGAATGACATATTTTTTGTGATGTATAGATGAGGATGAATGGCACTGGAGTGCGCTGGGGACGTACAAAGGGCTGAAGGGCTGTGGTGGGTGTGGGAGGTTGGGAAGGTCGTTGTCCTGCTGAAGGGATGTGAAGAGATCTGTGATGGGTATGAGGGATGTTCGGAGCCATTCCCAGTGTTGCTTTGGGGGCCGCTGAGCATCGGGGCCCCCTTGCTCATCACGTGCAGTGCGCTGAAGGCTGCCCCAAGGAGCAGGGGTTGTGATGAGGGTGCTGGAACGTGCCCATCAGCTGCCTTTGGGGTGCAGGGACCCCACTGTGGCCAACAAGTGCCTATGGGGAGGCTGYCAAGGGGGCAGAGCAGAGCGGGGCTCTTTGCTGGGGAGCACAGGGGGAGAACAGGCCGCGCTCTCAGCGCAGCTCCAAGACCACCTCTCCACTTGTGTGGCTGGCAAAGGCTCACTTGCACTTCTGGAAATAAATCTGCATGCTTTAATGTCTGTGCCACGTTCTGCTTAGCAAATGCAGACTTCTTCTTTTGGTTCTTTTGGGAACCAAAGTGCTTCCCACTTGCTGAAACCAGAAGGGCTTGCATTTTTTTTTTTTTWAAGTCATAATTAAGGAATGTCTTGAAGATGTAAATGATATCAGGAGGTATTAAAGGTTTGTTATCTTCAGATCTTTCTGTTGCCTGGAGATTTGTTTTGGCAATAAATAATGCTCTTGTAGTCAAATAGTCCTTTTTGAGGTTTGGAGAGGTAGCTGTCTGTAAGATAGTGGAAACTAAAATGAATTTGTAGAATTTAAGTAGACACAATAGTAACTGGGTAGATAATACATCTGAAGTTGTAGAAAAATGTTGATTCATCCTCAATTTACGGTGCTAAAGACCAGTATATTCACATGGATGATACTGAACCTGCAATGCAACATTCATGTCTAAATTAGACTGTTTAAATGTTACGTGTTCCTGTAAGAAAGCTTGTTGTGGCTGTGTGCTGGCAAAACTGTTGGTGTTGTACTGCTGTTGCAAACTGTTCTTAAAATTAGAGAATAAATCTCATTGGATTAAAAAGTAAGCGTATACTATACCTAAATCCAGTTATTTCCATAGGCAGAGTTCTGTTCAGGGTTTAAGTCATTTCAATGCTCTGCAGTAGCTGTTAGAATCCTTGTTGTGTAGACCTCTGGAGTCCTAAACAAGCCAAATGCTTAAGTATGTTCTCAAGATTATGCATGTGAGTAATGGGATTGAACCGGAYTGAGTGACTTGTCTGCTTAGGGAAATGCAGAAGTGTTTGCTGCTCCCTGCTCTGCTGCTCTGGAGAACACGTCGTGCTGGAAATCCCTGGGGAGCAGGAGGTGCCTGTGTCAAAGCAGTGCTCCCCTGGGGCTGCCGTCGTGGTCTCGGCCCTGCCGCTGTCCCGCGTGCGCAGGATTTGTGCAAGGGAGCGAGGCAGYGTTTAATAATCAGCCCTAGAAGTGAGCTTGAATCACTTGGGAGGATCTGTGAGGGAGTAAAGAGGTAGTAAGACAGCTCCAGGAAAGGGCTGGTTTGCACGGACGGTTGCTGGTCACCCAAAGGCCCCTGGAAGGTGGTGGGACCTGGTTCCTTTGAACGATGGGGGTGCCCCGGGTGCCCTCTCCTCATGCCGAGAGGCAGGACAGCCCCCTGGCTGGCCCAGAGGGTCTCAGAGCCTGAACACCCAGCAGGGACGTACAGGGTGTTGTTTAATATTCCAGAGACTTCAAAAACAACAAAACAAYAAAGCAGGGGTCCAAAAGAGACTGGAGTGGTTCTGTAGGCGTGCAGGGAGCTGAGAAAAGCAAGTGTGGGAGGCGGAGGTCATCGCGGTGCCCCGGCCCGGCCAGCACAAGGAGGAGGAGCTCCTCTTTCCCGAGGAAATCCTGCCACCTAATCCGGTCTGCCAAACACTGGTGACAGACTGGGACTGATGATGAAAACCCAACATCTCTTATGAGCATTTGGGTGTTTGTGTGTGTGTGTGTGTGTGTGTGTGTGTGCGTGCACATTTTTGTTTCAAGGCCAACATAGATGGCAATGTCCGGTCAGTCTTGCTGACTTGCGGCCTGGACCATGTTAAGGTTTCACTGGAAACTGTAGAATTGTAGAAAAACAGCATCTTATCGCGCTCAACGTTATGGATAACAAGCTGATTTAATGAGTATTACATTAAAACTCAAAACACTGTCCTTCTGCTGAAGTGAGAGACTTATCAGAGAGAGGCATACTGGTAGCATTGATGTATTGCTAACATCATATTCCACCTATTTCAGCTCGAATGTAAGGCCAGCATTTTAGAGGCTTCAAACTAGACACTGAATAAAAATGTTTTGCAAAAAAAAAATAATTCTTAGAGCTGCAAACTCTACTGTAACTCAAATATGGAAAGCTTTACTTCAGAAAGAGATATATTCTGTATAATTCAAACCTGAATCTAAATGACAGACATTTTATTAGGACAGCCTTTATTACAAAATAATGATCTACATTGTTTTTATGTAACCTAATGAATTACAATAAAAGCCTGAGAAATGAGCTGGAAACGGTAGAGTACTCTCCCATGAAAGCCAGCTGTGATAACCTTTTTGTAACTCTTTAACATGTTGAAAGAGTATTTCTACACAGACTTATTAAATTAAGCAAGGTCACCTTTTCGTTTTATTAACAGATTAGGTTTGCCAGATCATGGACTTTGATTCCGAAAAATGTGGATGAATCATACATTAACATGTCAAGTAGAAAACAGGTTGTAAAAACGCTAAATYGTTTGATACACCTTGTGTCTTTGTTTCTAGTGTTGGGCAATTGTAAAAAAAAATACTGGTTAAGTGCTTAATTACTGTTGGCGACATTTGCATATTGATTGGATGTGCTTTAATAATAATAATATTTATAAGTGGATTATCTCTCTTGACTGCTGCAGTCGAATATTTGCGTAAGGGGAGGAAAATGCTCTTCCAAAAGCAACATGAAATTCTGTTCTTTTGACACTTGGTACACAAGCACGGCTCTGAAAGGTTRGCTGTAAATAGTAGCTAGTGAGATTGGTCGTAGGCTTAATGATGAGCACGTACGTTGCCTTTGTGAAGCTGAGCCCAGCTCGGCGAAGCAGGAATAAAGCTGACGYCCTCTCGTGCAGCCCATTCGTGTGCCTTTCCTGATCCCTGCCTSAATATTACAGCTTCTTATGCAATTTATGTGAGGAAGAAAATGCATTTAAAAGGTGTTGCGAAAATTTAAAGCATACCCTTGCTTTCATTGTTTACAAGGAATTTCATGCAGTCATTACTAGTTAAGGGATAAAATGTCATTTATATTTCATGTCTCTTGATGTTTCCTGTTACTTTTTTTTTTTTTTTTTTGGTATTTGCATCTGTCACTTATTCTACCTAAGCAAAAGTAGTGCTTGCTGTTCACAAATACATGTAACAGAGTAAGAGAAGATCCTGTTAGCACACCCAAACGCTGAGGAGAGAAAGGAGTTAACCAAAGAGATCATTTTGGTGTTACATACATGAYTAAAATACCCCGATGTAGAGATGCGGCCAAACCCCGCTGTCATTAACARCCTGATAGTTCTGCACACCTCTGCAGAGAACTCTGTTCTTGCTCCTCGCTGCACACACTGGGTGCTCAGCAGTGCCGTTCACTTGGCCCTGGCGTCGCAGAGCAGGTGACTTGATTACACTGAAATCAGGCAGAAAATGTCCTCTTCTGGCCACTCGAGTGCAGCAGGCAAATTATCGAGTGGCAAAACTAATTCTATGCCTTGGGCCATCAGAGCTGCCACTTCCTATAAGTCAAGCCTTCACTTAGTGTGAAATTKTTTTTTATTTTATTCTCTTTCATTTATTATGCTTATTTCAGCTAATCCATTTAGGGAATGTGAATCAGCCAGCACACTAAGGCTGTTGCTGGTACGCTGCCTGCTGAAAGTTTAGTGGGGAAATCTGAGAACCAGATCTGTTCTTTTAAAGAAATGCCACCTCTGTTACGACCTATACAGTTAGAATATATATATATGTATATGTATATATATATATATATATTTTCGGATGGGAATAGAATGAATAGAAAAAGTTAAGTATTGATATCAACTAAAAGCATGTAAGGCTGCACTTTCTTTTAAAAGCAGATATAGATCACATAGACCCTACTTTTAAGAACTAGAAACATATCTGCTGTGCATTGTGGGCATTGAAGTACCAGTTATTTTGAAAGAATTTGACMAAATAAATATTGGAAAGTGTTGTTTGGCTTAGACGCTGGTAGAAACACAGCTCTGATCTGCATGGAACACTCATAGAGGTGATACACCCTGGGCATTGGTTGGGTTAGTAGTTCTGTCTGACCAACATTCTCCCATTTAACTATTCCCTTCAGTACACAGCAATAACATTCCCAGCRCGAGAAGAGTAAAACAGAGTCTTTTGTTTCAAGTGAAGGGACATCAAAAAGAAAAATAAGAAAAAGTAAAATGCCTTTGGTGTGACGGGCAAGGGAAGTTACAGGGCGTGCTCCTACAGCAGTGTGAGAATGATTAAAAAAACCATCGTCGTCTCCTGTAGTATATAAATGCAGGTTTCCTGTATGTATAAATTCTAAGATATATAGATGTGTGTGTAACATACACTTAACTAACCAACGAGGCATGATTGAGGGGAAAACAGGTATATTGTTTTAACTAATATTCATCCACTGTTTTGATCTGACTTTCATCTCGGACAGATGAGAGGTCTTGAAGGATGGAAAGAAGTAAACAGAGCCTCAAGAAGAAAAGTTAAAAGGATCATACTGTGATCAAGACGGATGCGTTGCTGACATCGTCAGCCCAACAGCTGCTTAATCTAAGGGGCACTTGAAAGAGTCTCTCTATTTGGTTATATATGGAAGTCAATAGGTTATTTGGGCTAAGAACACCCTATTATTCAGATTCGGTTGACCCAGAAAGCCATGYCATCCTTCAATGGCAATTTGGAGGGCTTTGCCATTTAGATAGTGGTTTTGGTATTTCCTCGTACACAATTGTTCTATGTAGTTTTTTATGACATATAGATATATTGATTTCATTTTTTTTTCCTCTGAAATGATTCACTTTATTCTGGATAAGGTTTTGGTAGATTGCTGAAAGTTTGTCCCCAGAATCTGCTTGCCAAAAAGTATTAAAAAATTATGGAAATTTTCCAGAGGTTGTGTTGGCCTTCSTGTTTGGGAACAAACTGCCAGCGAGGTTACCACTTTTGATTGTGGTTAATAACTACTACTGATGATGGTTAATATTTCTTTGTAATATTTGTATTGATAGATGGAAAGTTTTCATTTTATATTCTGCATAGGAAAACATCCCAAGAACAATTTCTTTATCTACTGATCTCTTTACCCACCGATATGGCCATGTCCTTTCTTCTCTGATACGTTGCTGTTTATCTCCATTTTTTGTTGCATCATATTACACTGTCTTTCCTCTTTATTTTTTTGCCCTTGACTTTTATGTCTGCCCTTCAATTTGTGCTGACCTTGAGGTTGCCCTCAATTAGCTTGAGCCATTTCAGTATCATGGCCTGCACCAAAACCCTCCCCAACATGCTGCTTATTTGAGAAGTAGAGCCATCTTCGAAACCGGTGTGTGCCCATTTTTCTTTTCCTTTCAAGTTAGTGTTTATTTCCAGGCAATAAAGAGAAGGAGTGATACAAAAGAGATAGAAATCAGAAGCAATAAATCATAGGATTGCTTCTGGTAGATTTCCTGTGCTCCTGCCTGCAGTGTTTGTGCCACCTGCAAAAAAGAGGAGGATTAGGAAAGGTTTGGATGAAAGAGATAAATCTTCTCCCTGAAAGTTCAACAAGCCTCTCAGGATCCAAAGGATGGCTGCCAGGGATCAAGCTTAGGAATTTGACAAATAATAGGCAGGCAGCAGGTTAGGCTGACTTCATACTTGACCCTAAATATCAGGGTAGTTCTAGACTTATTGCAGCACGTTCGGAGTTCTTTGGTCTGCCAGAGATGACAGAAACCCTGAAAGGCGGAGCGCACGTGGTCTCCTGCAGCAAAACCTCGTGTCCTAGCACTCCTCGTGTATCAGAAGCTCGTGTTGGTTGCCCTTCCTTGGCCCTCCTCTTTCTCCTCTTACTSTTTTCCTCTTTTTTCCACTGAAAATTCCTCTGGGGGCAAACCTTAGTGCTGATAAGCAAAAACCCTGATATCTAAAAGTCTAAACGGATCATTTTGGCTTGTGTCTAGGCAGAGATGAGAATGCCTGGGCTGTCATTATAAAAGATACGCTACTATCAATCTATTGCCTTTGATCTCTTTGACTACTTTCTGGGTTTTTTTTTTCTTTTTCTTTTTCCCCTCATCTTTCTTCTTGCCGTTCATCAGCTCTTTCTGTGTTTTTCAGATTCTCATCTGTGGAGCAATATGGTTTCAAATGCGGTTTTGTATAAAAGCTCTCCAGACTTTCTGTGCTGCACATTAAAATATAGAATAATGAGATCAAAGTAGTTTGTTAGATAGTAAATCCTTATTATCTGTGTATTTTCAAGTGCTGAAATGATTAACCACTGTGTTAATTGAGCTACTGATTGGTTTTGGTGATGAGTTGTCTTGTTTACTAGTCCAAGAAGATGATTTTGTTTTTTTAAGGAATTGGTGAACAGTGATGACTGATGTTATCACTCAGGCGTCACGTGCATTTTTGCTAGTGGGCAGTCAGTAATGTAGCTCCCGTGCTTGTGTTATATCCTTAATAAACATCATCTACCTCTGCTTTTGTGTGTACAATTCAGTACTTTTGTGAAGTACAATTCAGTTGTGACCAGAAGCACAAGGAACATTTTGTGGAAATGATCTTTAACAAACACCAGCTAAAGTGCTACATGCATCTCTTTCGAAATGTGTTCAGAAAAGGCAGAAGTTGCTTCAGGAACATCTTCAGGTTTTTTCCTGCAATTCTGCCTGGTCACAGTGGTTGCATAAATGAGTCAGCAAAGGCTGATTTGCTCTCTCTTCTCTCATGCAACACGGTGCTAGAAGGCAGCGACCTGGCCATAGGAGCTGTTCTCACTGAGATCTTTTGAAGGTGTTGTCCATACCCTGGTCCTGCTGGTGGGCTCTGCTGCTACCTGGGTTATTTCCTAGGGCTGGGAGCAGCCGTGGTCTGCTGTGAACAGCAGCTATGAGCAAAGGGGCCTGGAACTGCCTGACCCAGGTCAGTCTGATCTTTCCTTGATGGATGAAGGGTGAGGAAAGGCAACATCTTCCCAGGGGTTTTATCATTAGAACGTGTGCCTAAGGCAGGGATTTGAGAGGTTTTTGTGTAAACTGTTTTTAGAATTAAGAACTGTGCAAGGACCCGTGTGGGTGGGAAATGCAGGTCTGCTGGCGTGAGGATGAATGGTGTGGAGACCAGCTCAGGTTCTCCTGGCCTCCAGCCCCGGCTGGGCCGTGGTGCCGTGTGTCGGTGCCAAGGGGGTGCCTGATTCCCAGCTTTCCCCGCAAAACGTTGGCCATGTCTCCCCGTGTGGAGCGCGAGGCGGCTCCCGCTCAGGGTGAGAAGTGTTTGTGAGGGGGGCGAGGGGAACGGGCCCGGGCTGCTGTGGCCAAGTTGCAGTGAAATATCGCCCATTAATTAAAATTACAGTCCCTCAGCGCTGGTGTTTTATTTGGGATAAGTCAGTTCCAGTAAGCTTTTAAAAAATGAAGCAGTGCAAATGGAAAAGTTTCAGCAAATATTAAGTGTAACAATGAGGACTTTTGTTCCTCGTTAAACCATTTCTTGATGTTTCCCGATAGATTTTCATCTAAACACTTGCTAATCCCCGGGCTGTGACAGGCAAGGCCTGCTGAATTAGGCCAACCACTGCTACAAATAGCTACTGCACATGAAACAGTAATCATTGCTTTCCAGTCTATTATTAGATTAACTTCATAGGGATTGCTTTTTTCTCCTGTGAGTTGATGCATAAATGACATGCTTTACCCTCCAATAAATCCAGCAGCCGAGTGGCTATGACATGATGTTCATACCCCTTAGTCCCATGACAGATTATTTCTGATTGCAGCAGAAGTTCACAGCAGCTTGAGACCATTAGAGTTTAGAGGCCTCATTGGGGTTTTACAGCGTACCTGAGCGGCGCGCAGCGCGGCGAGCATGTGGCCACAGGTCCCCCCCTGCTCGTTGGTCCCCACGAGTCACCGTGTCCCCGTTGCAGATTTGGGAGTTCACTTTTTCATGATGAAACCCAGGTGAAGGYTGCAAAGCTCAAGACTCTTCCAGTCCAAGGAACTCCTGTTTATGTCTAATTTGAATGAATTACTATCTTTGGCTCTGCTTTTCAACTGTGTGGTTCCCATTGTCTTATACAGCTGAAAAAATTGCTGCTTTTAAACATTAGGAGCAAAATTTTAAAACCGCTATCTCTATTGGTAGGAGCATATGCATTGATTTCCAATTATAGGTATATATGTGTTTTTACATACCTAAATAGCATCAAATTGAGCTCTGCAGATTTCTCTAGCTCTCTCAATAGATCTCTGATCTGTATGGTTGCAATTACAATTTATTTTTTTCTTGCAGCAGCCTCCTTTTCCCACCCAGGCCCACGTTGCTGAGCCTGCTGGTGTTTTTAGCTTAGCTCTTGTAGCAGGTACGTGTGGCAGGCTCAGGTCGGTGACACACCAGGCACAGAGCTAACCTCGACACGAGCTGCTCTTGCCTGCTGGCCCTGTAAATTGGATGGCTCCACCTTTTAAGGCATGGCGTAATAAAAATATGAGGATAATACAAATGATGCTTCTTGTTGGTARGTTAGTATGCTGCTCTCCAAAGAAATCATTAAGTTATTCCCTGTAATTAGGCCGACGTTTTTATTTTAAAAACTTTGCAAGGTGTGATCGCTATCACGGCCTGAGTCCTTTACTAAACTGTTTGTGGGCATGAGTAGGGGTCAGCTCTGCATGTGCTGTGCTCGCTCGGCTTGGCTTTTTTGGAATGCTGAAGCCCCAAGCTTTTATGGTGTGCTTATAGGTGTAACGGTGTGCTTATAGGTGTAACGGTGTGCTTGTAGTCTTTCTGGAAATATGAGTAATGCTGTTAGGGTAAAAATCTATTGTTTAAGATGTGGACAGAAAAGAAGACGTTGAAAAGGCACTTGGAATTTTTGAATGCAAACATTCACTACAGAACCCTGAGCATTAAAGTCTATGCTGGTTTAGTCTGGGAGGAGAATTAATACTTCTGTACCTAAAATTGCAAAAAAAAAGTAGGTCTTACTAAAGCATCTTGACATTTGGTTTCGTGTATTCACAATATTTGTTCTTGAATGGGCTCTGAGTCTGAGCTCTGCCTAAATCTCATTGTGGGTCTACGCAATGTTCCTAGAGCAGTGTAGATAGAACTGAGCGATTCTCGTGGTATATAATGTCTGTGACACCTTTTCCCCCCTCAGTATAGGTACTTCTAGCCGTTTTACGATTTTCAGTTTTCTAAATGATACTGAAATTATAATCCGTTAGGGTTTGACTCACAAAGCCTTCTGTGGATGAAATAGAAGGTGTTGACAACACAGGAACCCTACGGTTGCAGAGTGAGGCCATTCTTCTTCTGACTTGTGAGAGCCAAAAGGGAAAGGAATTGAGGATTAATCCAGAGTTTGTCGCCATATGTAACCTTGCAGCATGTGGATTAAATCTTCTCTGCACCTGTAGCATAACATTTTCCTCATGCTTCAACCTCCTACCTTAACTAAAACCACAGCAGCAGCTTTCCAGTGACTTCAAAGAACCAGAAACCAGATTCAGGTTGAAAGTGTTTTATTGTTTGTAATTTTTTGGCTTAGTGCATATTAGATGTAGTAACTGATGAGGTTAGTAGAATAATCTCTATTACCATATGCAAGAAACATGCTTCTTAAGTTAGATACATCTTTAAGAACTGTTAACTTTTATAGAATTTGCTGCAACAAATCATTCTGGAAATGCCTTGCATTGTGTTTCCAATTGAGACTCCTGCATTTGGTTGAAGTGTTCTCTGTACTTCTATCATCTCATAATTCCCTGCAGAGGAAAAAAAGAGAACAATCTGTATACTGGTGGGGGAGGATGAGGCAATGCTAATTGAAGACATGTAATAAAAAGGTAATTTAGCAAAACTATTAGTTTTGGGGTTTTTACTATTTTAAACCTATTATTTTTAAGATTACTTCTGTATTAAAAAGGCTGTAAAACTACACTGGATGTCAGCACATTGCATCTTAATTCTCATTTTCCCTTGCATGAATAGTAAAATCTTTATAAATTGGGAAGTAAAATTAATTGAATAAACTTCAATTGAACATTTTTATGTTTCTATTTGAATTAAGAAGAGCACATTGCAAACTTTTTCAAGAGCTTGCAATGATTCCTAACRTTGACCACACCTCGCAGATAAGACTGTACAGGAAAAAAAAAGTGCTGATGGAGAAAAACGAAAGCTGGGAACAAATGTTAATTAGCATTCTATGGTTTCCTGTGTTTACAGCTGTAATAGAGTTGCTAAGGCCAGTATCTAGTGCTGGATTATATTTTTTTATGCAGTAAAGAACCTTTATCAGCAAATCTCCCAGCCTTGCTGCTCTGTAGGAGTTACCTCCTGTAGCAATGCCACAAATGGCTCTTAAAAAACACTGGTGTTTAGTCTGTGACTAAAGTGATGAGTAGAGTGCCAGTGAGTTATGGACTTGTTAATGAGCTGATGTTTTAGAGATCCTCCCAGTTTCCTCAGGCCTGGTCCGACTTGCACGTTTCCCACAGTGTTGGTGCAGGGGGTACAGGCTGCAGCTCCCCAACCAGTGCTGGGCTCTGTGTGGAGCTGCCTGGATGAGCAAGTGCACGTGGGGCTTGACCCAGTGGAACTGCTTTTGCCAGGTCGCTTCTACGCCAGATTGGGTCCTCAATCTTGCCCCCTGTAAACCCAAAATAGAGCTTTAGATAGGTTGAATAATACAGGAGGCTCAGCGAAGAGGGAGGGCAGAGCCGAGGTTGGAGCAGGTACAGGGGTAGCAGAGCAGGGGTCCTGCTGCTGTCAGTGTGGGTGCTCAGAGCTTTGGGCAAATAATCCATGAATTTTCAGCTTTTGGGTGAGTTGGCTCTTGCCTGTAAGTTGTGATTTATTTGATAATTGCATTAATAACTGGGATGGTAGACCAGAGTGTGCTCACCGTGTTTGTGGATTGACACTAACCAAAACCTTTGGGAGGGAGGTTCACAATTCGAGTGATCCTGGTAAGCGGGAGAGGTGCTAACGGCAACTGCAGAGTGGGACGGCTGGATGGAGGAGAGACACCCAAATGCGGACTGCAATACGCCTGCCCGAGAAACTAAACAGGAAAAAAGACATATAGAAGCTATAGGTGATGTATGGTGAGTGGGATGTGTGATTCATGTGACACTTCCTTATGAAGCCACATGTTACCCCGGGGTGCACTGTGGCACATAACTGTGCTGGTGTGCTCCTTGCAGCCAGTTAGTGTAATGCAAATCACAAAATAACCCAAAATGTTAATTAGAGGACAGGCAAGATAAGGTTTGGTATAGAAAGTCATGGTTTGTAATGGTTTGCAAATGCCGAGATATTGATCACCTTCTGTCCGTCTTTTATTTCCAGAAGTTTCATGGTTTTCCTGAGTGCTAGCATCAAGTTAGAAGTGTAAATGACTAGAGCAACAGATGTGCATGTAACACATGTTAAGTCTAGGATACTGTTCTATAAACAATGTGTTTTTATATTAATGTATTGATATAAATAGAAAACTGTTTATAGCAAAAACTAATTATTAATGACAGTGAATTCAAAAGAATTAAAATTCATTAAAACTAGTTGCTGACATTCTTGACTTTAGCATAAGACATAGAGTGGATTAGTGCCAATTTCTCAAGGCCTTAAAAAGATTTCTAAATCCATAGGTGAATGTTTTACATGAACAAATCTAGTATTAAATGAAATTGCAGATTTGGAAGTTCGAATGGCAGTTGAAATGACCTAAACACTGTATTTGTATTTCCTAGTGCTTCTAAAGGATGTCTATAGTATTCTGAAAATCTGTGAATGTGTGTGTGTATGTGTGTATCTGTCTATATATATTTATATATATATATTCATATATATTTATATGTATTTATATATAAATATATATTTATATATATACATAGATCTCTGTATAGATAGATCTTAGTTTAATACTTATTTTGGACTTATTCTGATACTTTTCTGATACTTATTTTGTGTCATTGTGTGATGCTTTAAACAATTTTTGCATGCGATTACATTTTGAAGGGGAGGGTCTGCTAGGTCTATTAAAATGTTTTAAGTAGCCTAGTGCATATTTCTGCCTGTGAGTATCAGCTGTCAAGGCAGAAAGAGGCAAACCCTGGAAGCTGCTGACCTGGCGAGGCCACGGCGCGTTTGTATCCCTTGAACACGTGTCCCTGGTGTTTCCCTTCACCTCCCTCAGAGACTCCCAAACACAAGTGACAGTTGAGGTCATGGCACAAAGTAAATAATATTTTGGTGTGGTGACCGGTGTTTACAGGCAGTGATGAAATGTGGAGTCTAATCCTATTATATATTATCAAGTTTCTGTTCCATTTAGKTTAAGGCACATTTGAAGTCATGCAGGATCATGTGGACCCATGTGTTGGTGACCCAGTGTTAAGCCTGTGTTAAAGAAGATGTTTCTGAATTGAACTGTCTGAGGCTATGTTGCCCAAAACTAGAAGTCCTGGTGTTGTTTTTACGTATTCTGTAACTTACCCAAGAAACACAGATTGTTAAGAATTTAAGATGGGCATTAGGCGCCTAAGTCAACTCTTGGATTTTTTGCCCAGACTGCCATTTAATATTCTGCACTTCCCTGCATACCCTAACCCCTCCAAGTGGGACAGGCCAGCCTGTTGTGTTTGTTTAGTCCTGTCTCTGTGTTTACGGTATCAGTGGCTGCTGAGGGCAGGGAGAGCAGCCCCGTCGCCCCCGCTGCGGAGCTGCGTTCCCCCCACAGGAACCTGCTCCTGCTGGGAATGCCCTGGTGGGAATCGCACGGACAGGGAGGACCAAGAGCTCCCTTCTGGGAGCTGCAGCCCGGCCGGAGGTGTCACGGCTTGTCAGGCTGATGGAATTCTGTTCATCCTGGTTAATAGACTTCGRGAGGAAAGCAGTTTGTTCCTATTGCTACCCAAAGCAGAGTAGAATTATCTTCTAAGAAGCCCATCCAGGATTCTGGAAACATCTGCAAGCAGCAAGCTACAGTAAGTGAGCAGCCATAAATTCAACCACTAAGTAATGAAGTAAATGATCTATAGAAATTTATTAAACTGGCTCAATCTTTTTTATTTTTTTTTTTTTTTTTTGGCTTATAATGACTTAAAGCCATCTTGTTATTTTACCATGAGTCCAGCAATGCATTTAAAGGACTTTTTTTTTTTTTTTTTTGGCTTATAATGACTTAAAGCCATCTTGTTATTTTACCATGAGTCCAGCAATGCATTTAAAGGACTAGAAAATACTTTGCAGCTGGTTTTGCCTTGTTAAAAGATTTGAATTTTTTTACATTTTTAAGTCTGGAAAGTCAGAGGTTTGTCCCACTGAGAGTAAAGCCCAAATCTTCGCATAGCAGCGTGAAGGCAGTGACTTGGTCCTCTTTCTGACCTAATTCTCCTTTCCCTTTCCCCAAAATGCACGTGCACATGTGCACATGTACACACACGGACCGTGGCAGTGCTGACACTGCTTTGCTGTTTGCCTTTGGTTCTAAATGCTGGGATTACCTGGGCAATTGTTTTCTCAGAATGCCATAATGTAATCTCGGGCCTAATACTCCGACAACCATGCACTAATTAAAACTGCAATTATATTTTTGCTCAAACAAAACGACTTAATAAACATTATCACAAACTGTTTACCCTTCCCAAAAACAATTTATGCTCACTAATACAATTTCCCATTAAAACTGCTGCCAGGTAAATTAAAAACTCTTGAAATAGTAAGTAAGTGGGAAATTAATTCAACAGTTTAATCTAGAGCTAATAACAGTTGCAAGCTCAGAAAAAGATTGCTACAGCGGGGAGTTAATTAACAGCTTATTCCCCATTTGATAAAAGTAATCCACTCTAATTCCAGTGTAATTTACCTCAATGTAATATAAAACCACAAGCTGTTTCTGGTGCTAGTAATTATTAGCCTTGTCCTGTGGCCACATTGACAATAAAAGTCAGCAGTATCTTAATAACAAGAGGCAGTCTGCTAAATGCCCACAATTAAAGATGYAACAGGAAATCTTGAGGCTGCGACGGCCGTGCGCTGTGTCGCTCGGCCGGCCGGAGCCGCGGCCGGGCGGGAGGCACTCGCGCCTCATCCCGCTCCCTTCCACAACCAGGTGCTGGAAGGAGCTTCCGTGAACCCTGGCCTAAGTTCTGGCTCAAACACACTGGCGGGAGAGGATGCGGGCCACAAACCGGTCTATCTGTTGCCTCAGCTTCCGAGGGCACCAGYGCACCTGGGATTCACTTCTATTCTTTCTCTGTTACACAAATAAATTTTAAAGTTTGGAGCTCTTGACCTGAGGCACCACACTGTGATCATGAAATCAGTGGGGCTCTTTTGACCTCAGCTATATTGAAATTCATTTTTCTTTCTGTTCTGTTTTCTTCATCTTAACACAAATAATCAAAAAAATTACATTTTTGTATGAATATACAAAAATTTTTTTTGTATGAATATACATATTTCATACCTAGATACACTCAGCCACAAATACACAGACATAGTTATATGCCTGCCTACATTCCTCTCTCTATATAAACTATATAAGATGTGTTTTATTATATCTCCTCCTATTTGATCCCAGGATAATACCCTCTGATAATTATTTTGATTTGCTCTTGAACAATCATGTCAGTCTCTCACTAGGGAACTCAAGCTGTGTTTAAGTAATTTAAGTACTGCCAATTTTTCAGTTTTGTTACTAACTCTTTGCTCAGCTGGCAATGTGTGTTCTTAGCATTTGATTTAGGGATGTGGTAGTAAGGAGGAGTGGGTGCCCTGTAATCATACTTTAACCTAGGTACGTGAAAAAAACAGATCTATTTTATTGTATAAATGCTAATACTTGAATTAAGGAATGTATGGTATTGGTTATTAAGAAGAGGAAGGTAGTGTTGACTTCCACCATCTCCTGAAGCATTTGTTTGCATCCATGTGCTTGAAAAGTTCCTTTTGGGCCCTCGGTGATTGCACAGAAATAAAATGAATAACATGCCTGCTGGACAGTGAGCTGTCAGAGAGCAACTGCCAGCAACGACAGCCCAGGTTATCGTGGAAATGTTTGTGTTATTCTGTGTAGAGCAAGGCTGAGCTGCGAGGAGCTAAGTAAGAGAACAGAGAGCAAAGTTTATAGTGTGTGCTTGCACTGTTAGGATGGGGTTAAAACTGGTGCCAGAGATGAAGACCAGGACTGTAATGGTCACTCTGTTACAGATACTTTATTCTTTCCCAAATGTTCTTCAACAGATTGCAGTTTTCCTGGGTTAGGGAGGAGGTGGTTGATTTTTAGAACAAAAGTATGTTGTCATCATGCTCGAGATGTGGTAAGGTACCTTGCATCATGCCTTGTTTTGTAGCTGGTTTGGTAATTTGGCTGGCAAAACCAAGGCTTTTCTCTTTTCCTACATAAATGCCCTCGCTCCTTATTTAAAATGTTCTCCTCAGTTCTTCGGGTGGAAGCTTTGCCCGTTTTCAGTTCTGGTTTTTGACCTGGCTTGTTATGCTCTTGCCGTGGGTTATTTTGGGGAGCTGAGCGTGCTGTTGGGCCCTAGAACACCTTGGTCTATATGCAAAATCTTTACTTTGAGTCAAGTGGTGCTTGAAACAATTGCTATTTTTTATTTAATTATAGAATCACAGAATGGTTGAGGTTGGAGGGGACCTCTAGATATCATACAGTCCAACCTCCTGCTCCTGCTCCAGCAGGGACACCCAGAGCTYGGGGCACCCGCTCACATCCAGSGGGGTTTGGGAGATCTCCAGAGCAGGAGCCTCCMCAGCCTCCCTGGGCAGCCTGKGCCAGGGCTCTGGCACCCTCACAGCAAAGAAGTTCTTCCTCACATGGAGATGGAGCTGCCTGGGTTTCAACTTGCACCCATTGCCCCTTGTCCTATCAATGGCCATATTTGATATTTCAGGAGGGAAAACATTTAAGAGATCCTGGGAAAATGTGTGTGTTAGTATTTCTATTGCCTACTCTTCAAACACAGAACCACGAGGTTGTCTTTATGAAAGGTGGCGCATTAGTTGATTAAATACTTTGTGAGTGTATGTGCCCTGGCAGTTTTCTTAGCCCTTTAGTATTTCACTTTACAGTTGAACCAAGTGTGGGGTCTACATAGGAAGGACCGTGTCCTGCTGGAGAGGTGCAGAGCCCTGACATGTGCACCTTCAGATGGAGAGTTGAATGAGGAGGCTCCCCCAAGCTCTGCCTGAACCCTTCCCAAACGCTGTGGCTTGTGGTCTGGGGCATTAAAATCAACCAGGCTGCTGTGGTTGACTGTCCTTGGGCAAAGTGAGTTCTCCCTTGTAGTAACTTGTTGGCCAAGGGGCTCAGCGCTTGACTCTAAGACTCCTCAGGTGTCCTTAGGAGGTGCTACAAGCAGTGGAAGAGGCRCCCGGGACTTGTCAAGGGGAGGATTTAAAGCCTGTATTTTCAGGAGAGATGTAGATCATTGAAGCTCATGATTTATACGCGGTTAAAACTTGTGTTTACAGTCACGTAACTTGTTTTGAGTTTGGCACTTAGCACATTTTTAGTAAGTCATTTATTTTCTTCTACCCAGTTTGTCTGGCCTTTCAGACAACTTGCATTATGCTAATGTAATTAATACACATTCTACAAAGCAGGATTACAGCAGTTTATTTCAAGACTGTCTACTTGTTTTTTTCCG
Source organism: Nothoprocta perdicaria (assembly GCF_003342845.1). Lineage (NCBI taxonomy): Eukaryota > Metazoa > Chordata > Aves > Tinamiformes > Tinamidae > Nothoprocta > Nothoprocta perdicaria. The sequence continues at coordinate 1,038,966 of NW_020454871.1, forward strand.
TTCTCTTCCCCATGCTGCTTCTCAGCGTTTCACACTGCTGCTAAAAAGAGTTGTCTTTTCTGCARTTCTTTCTAGCGTGGAAGGTCTTGCCTATATTTCTCTGCCTCATTGACTCTCCATCTCATTTAAAAATCTTTGCTGAAAATACATCTTTTTCCCCTTGCATGACCCTCATAATTTTTATCTCTCTCTGCTGTTATTTTAGTACGTAATTTTAAACTAGCTGATGGTCCTTCATTTGAGAAAGGGCAATCAATAAATTATGTGCTGATTGTGGTTATTCTTTATCATATTTTTGTGTTTCATTTTCCCAACTGTAACAATTGATATATTTTTTTGCACTGTTTCACATTCTTTTGGGTATCATTACTCTTGCCTTTTWAAATCTGATAGAAAATTCCTTTTTCCATCGTGAAAGAGTGATAATGAAAGAATGCGTCCCCACCTGCTAAATATCATTTATATCACTTAATGGCCTTGCTGAAGAAACAAGTTGTAGCAAAGTTAGACATGACTTGAGCATTTTCAGGAGTTTCAATCCAGGAATTGCTGGAAAAAAAGGCAGGCACCAACATCTTACTGGCTAGGGCATGTCATTAGGCAGCTAAAAACAGACAGACTACCTTGCAGTCTGAAATGCCAGCTGTGTTATGTGAAGCCAACAGTATAAATATGTTTTGGGTTTTTTTAAATTTATATCTTAGTTTTCATAAATGGTTTAATTAATGAACACCTCATTGGCTAGTACTTGTCCTGCAGGATTGCCAATTAATGTGTTACTGTCGGACTTAGAGATCCCCAAACTTTCAAGCTAACACTGAATTTTGTAAATGTAATTCAGCAAGAACTTGATATGGTAAAATTTCCAAGTCCTTAGCCAATTAAAAGGTCAGCTCTTACAGCTATAAAGGTTATTTATGAACTTATATTTTACTGGTGAGTACATTTATATTACGAAACATGCTGGTATATCCAAGGTAGCTCTAATCATGCCAGATAACTTAGTAACAAATAATCAGTGCCAGCCTGGCGAGAAATCTCCTATGCAAAAGGCTCTTACTTCAAAGATTCATTTCCTGGATAAATAAGAATCGTTGTGTTGCAATTTGCTAAACTGCATACAAAACTCTTTCTTACCGTTGGTCCCCATAGTAGAATTCCCCCCAAAATTGTTAAGAAATATCTCTGGAGTGAGTGATTTGCTCGTGGTGCTGCAGTTAAGTTTTGCACAATTCTCGAGCTTTGGTTAAGGTTATTTACTTAGTTACTTTTATTTTTAATCTTTTRAAAGAGATCTTGATGGAGCAATTTCCATTTCTCTCTAGGAGAATATGGGCCATYGAGGAGAAGGAAAGGGGGTTGTTCCAGCTGCAGTAGTAGTGCCCTCTCAAAACTCCCCTCCTGAAATCTCTCTAAGCTGGTGTTAATGTCGTTTGCAAACTCTTAAAAGTGGGTAGCCAAAATATTTATTTGAACGCTTGTTTTTATTAAAGTAGACAGCATTATTACTGCCACAGATTAAAGACCTGTAATGTGACTTTAATATTGTTATTAGATGTTAATGTCTTAGGATAGTGCTCTGAAGATGAAATAGTTCTCATTTATTTTTCTCCATAATGAATCTTAATGTGTCGAGGGACAATAGACATCTTTGCCTTCTGTTCACCTTGGCCAAATAGGAAAGACAAGAACGGAAGACAACAATTAGTCATCTGTGAGGGAATGAAACTGGAAGTTATGAGTAAAGGCAATTGAAATCCAGTCAGAAGGATCTCCCTCTCATTTTTCTGTTTTGCCTAAATAAAATAAGAGCAGACAGTAAGTTGTCCGGTTTCCAAGAGTTCTGGTGGGAGTTATTCATAATGGATTTGTTATTTCTGCTGTGGTTTACAGTATCGTTTCATCTCATTATTGGGGATGTTTTGCTCATTGTATTATGAGCTCTTTCAGGAAAGGAAAAAAAATCATTTCCTGGACAGAGTTTGTTTTCTGCGCATAGCGCTAGAAACCAGATATTTTTGTTCAAGAAAGAAACATTTACAACTCTGGGCAAAATTAAAATAATGCCATTTGAGTAAATCTGGATACCAGTTGCAGATGTAATAGAACAAAATCTGCTCCCCTTATCTGCTCCTCTTAGTATGCATATAGAAGTACATCTGCTTTTATCCATGGTATATACTCTTCTTGAATCCCCTTTGGGGTGCCTTAAATACAGTTATATCTCATTACTGCAATTTTGAGTGCTGCAGAGTCTGAAATGTTCCCCAGATCAGATGCAGTCTCTACCTAGACAGGCATAGAACAATTGTGTTCAGCATCACGATTTCTTCCAATGGTAAATAAGCAGGATATAACATGGTATATTTTACTAGTCTATACATTTTTAAGAGGGAACAGTTCCAAGAGGTATTTTAATCATGGAGATAGTTATCCTATTTTAAGTAAGTATTTTTGTCTATTATGCTACCCAATGCAAATACAACAGGGGCACAGTACATTTCTGTCTACCCTGGTATGAGATTCTCATTGGAATGATCAAAGCGATGACTTTTTATGTTAAAAGCAGGTATTTTAATTTTAAAGGCAGATATCTTGAAAATTTGGGGCTGGTCAGCAGAACAGTTACAAGACTTATCAGATCAACATGGTTTGTTATATATCCAAAATGTTTCTACAATATTATACTGATTAGTTTAGATCCTGTATTTTTATGCCATTCATTGCAAAAATTATGTCGTACATAGAATAAGTCTTTTTGAATGCAAGGTTCTTCAGATGTTTAAGGAATAAAAAAATTTCCAAGTTTAATGTGCAGCTTGGCCTATGGCTTCTTCTGGAAGTGTGGAGATGAAGGGGCAGGTTTTATCTGCCGGGCAGCGAGAGTACGAGAGCAGGACGTGTGGGTGCCTCGTGCTGCAGAAGAGGAGCAGAGCAGCACAGGGGGAGCTCGACAGGCAGTGTCCCTAAGGCAGGGCCTTCCCTTACGCCCATATTTTAATACATTATACCTGCAGTTGCATAGAATATGAGTGACGAGGTTCCGAGATGGCTGGAGTTGTGAATTTTCTGTGGCTGTGAACAGAAAGCAGCGAGGTGCTGAGATGCAAAACAAAGCTTTGGCTGTGCCCGATGGCAGGGCCTTGCAGCTGCGCCTGGTGCATAAAAGGGGGTATAAGCTTGTAGTATTTGAGAACTATGTGGTTAAAATATTGCCGAGTGCAGGTGTGGGGATCACATCCGATTTTATTGGGTTTTCTAGTCTGCAGAGATCTTCAGTCTCCAGGTGGGTTCAGTAAATCTTGTGTATTGCTTCAGTAGCAGAAATGTGGTAGGTAAAGAAATAAATAATACGGAAAGGAATGATAAACCAGGTTATCTTTTTGAAGGGAGAAATGCCTCTGCTGTTTTCCCTTGTTAAGAGATAAACAGTGTAAAGAGCRAATGGATGAATGAATGAATTACTGCTCCGTGTGGTTGGGTTTGTGGTTGGATGTCGGAGAGCAGAATTGCTTGGGCTTCTTTTGTGCCTTGTTGTGTGTTTGTTTTAAGTGGCCCTTGAGAAAGGCATTGTGCTGAGTGGAGAAGTCTATGGGAAAACTCTTCCTTCCCAGGGTTACTCATAGGGTTTGTGGTCACATACCTCTCTGTTGATGATGATAAATACATGACTTTACATCTTCAGAATTTCTCAGCTCTTTATCAGTGGAATATAATGTAATGTAATGTAATGTAATGTAATATAATATAATATATATTTTTAGCTGTTATCGGGCAGTTCCTCCTTTCTATATAATTTCTGTACAGTTCCTACGGCCCAATGTCTGAGTAACACAGAAACAATATTATAGTACAGTATAATTACATTACAGTATAAAATGTAAATTATATTGCGGTGTTTTTAGCTATGTGATAAAGCTACCAGCTCTGGGCAGAGGAGGAGAGAGGGTCCCTCAACTAAATTCCTCAGCTGTGCCCTTGAGTGACTTAGTTGTTACTGATGGTGCCGTTGGCGAGGACGCGTCGGGGAGCACCTGGTTCTGCAGAGGTGCCCACAGTCCCTGCTATTACGGGTGTGCTCCGAGCACAGAATAATCTCACTGACTCCGAAGGGTTCATTAAGTAAATGAATGCAACTAGAGGAGACCTCAGCTGGAGGAGGCCATTGAGAATTGTGCTGTTATTAATTATTGATATTGAGTAGTTGGAAGAAAAAAATCTCTCTATTTTTTATTTTTTTTTTTTTTAGTTTTTACATTTCAACCTACTCTTTCTTCCACTCAAAGCCTACACTTTCTTATCAGGGCACTTTGCTTTGTAAACTGCTGTGAAAATTTATTGCACTGTATGTATTACATGATTTTCCATAGTAAGAACAGCAGGATAAGAGAATTTTGACGTTACTCAGTGAACACAGAGCTCTCAGTTTACTGTTACGATAATATCTAAGAAAACAAAGAACCCACCAGTGACTTGAAAGATAAATCATTCTACTCCTCCATAGTTCCCTTTGTTGGGGATTCTCTGCTTAGAAGATGAGGGCTGCCTGTTAACATGAGCATGAGGAGACGTGTTTACCTCAACACGGAATCCTTACGATGCCATTCCTATGTATATCGGATACATTCACTGCTACCTGATTATTTAATTTAAACATTTCAAGCAGCACAGGTATGTGGAAAGAATCATGATATATCTTTAAGCAGTTTACTTCTAGCTCAGTGATCGTGATGTTTTCATTGTGAATTGCTATCTTTAATTTAATCCTTATCAAATCTTGTGAGCAGGAGCTCAGCGGGGAAGGGCCTGCTCTCCCTGCCCTTTAACAGGGATCTGRTGAAACTCTTTAAACTTCTCTGTGTAGCCTAGGAAGTGTTTTACAGTTTTCACAGTGTTTTTATTGTGTAAAGGTAATTAATATTTTCTATTAGAGCATATAGTTTAAGCGTATTGCTCTAATTTCTATTAGCTTTTTCTAATTAACTGACTTTTCTTGTCAGAGATCGCCATTATCACTGAAGAGTTTGAGAGAAATAATTTGCCAGTTGCAATCCATGTCTACCTTATTACAGTTCAGTTTCCAAATTTCACCATATTTTAGAAGGATTAAAGAGATGAAACAGATGTGAGCTCAGTGCTTTGTTATATCTGAATAACCCAGTGGCTTTTCTCTGGCCTCATTTTTCTCAATAACCTACACTTTCCACTAAAAGTTCTTACTAGCGATTTCAGTGGTCCTGATTTACATCACTGGTGGATACCTAATCTTAGATTTGTTTATGATGATGAGGAAAATCCAAGTTTAAATCTTTTCTGGCCTTAGATAATAGGCAGCTTTAACCAGTCTTCATTCCGTTGAGAAAAATCTAGCGAAATACTTCAGAAAGGAGAAGTTTTTCCCAACTTCAGCACATGTTGAAGTAGTACTGAACTATGGAAACCTTTAGGACTTGCACCGATTCMTTTTAGTCACGATATCGCCTAAAGTTGAAGTATTTTATAAAGCTAAACAATGCCAAATGCATTTGGCTGAGATCAAAAGCCAAATCTATTTGTTCCCTTTCATCTTCAGTGTTCCATTTCCTAGGAGTATGACCTTAGTCAAACATCTATTAAAGTTCGCTTTTGATCTCACTCCCCTTTTTAGAAAAAAAAAGAAAAAAAAAAGCCAATCTTTAAAATTTTCTTCCAGAGACAATCCCACTATTGTGTTTTAATGTTCCCGTAGTGTGTGAGTAAATAGGATTCTCTGATGTATGTGATAGAACGCGGGTTAAATGGGACAATCATTTTTGTGTCGGAGACAGGAATCAAAAGGAAGCATTCTTCAGGAGCTGTTAACTGGAAAAATCCCCCCAGGTCAGGGGAAACATGTTAACTGGTCAATGTGCTGCTTTTTGTGGTCCTTTGATGAAAATGCCTTGTAATTTGATAACAGGTAGCTGTTCGCTTGTAATACAATTTTCTCTCCGCCAGTCAAAGCTGCTTAGCGATTAATCAACAAAAAGGTTGATTTTCTTCTCAAGTACGAGAACTTTAGGGGGGTTTTGAAGGAAATGGGGACAGATGGGATTGTGGATATTATGTCCTTTATTTCCTAAACACAATTTTAAAATATTCCTCAGGCATCTGTAAATTCCTRCTGATCAGGGCAGCCGAAATGTCCCCATTTCACTGCTCATTCAGGTGAAGTGAATGAGTAATTCTATTAAAAATACCTAACACGTCATATATATACAAATAAAATTACAGAAAGATTTGTATTTACATAGTGTATTGATTTGAAGACTCGTCGGTTGTTAATTGATTCATAATAACTTTGCTATTAAACCCATTGTCATCAGTGCAGTGTGACTGCGTTAAGAGTCTGAATTAAAGGACTGAGCAACTGATTGCCAAAAACATTATTTATAAAAACAGTACCTATGGGAAAAGCAAAATGWATCTTTTTAATAAACTATTAAATTAAAAGATTCATAGCATATTATTTAACTAGAATCTATCCTGAACTAAGTTGAAATCTGAGCTTAATGCAAACAGTTTGAATATTACCCAGATGTGTTTATAGTAATATACAATAYTCATGTATCAATGTGATAGTTAAAGGTGGCTTAAATTTCTCAGCTCTSACTGCAATCACTGGCAATCAATCATTTGATCCTTCCAAATGAATTTAAGATGTTCACAGCTCTCTTTGTGGTGTATTTTAGGAAATAATCCGTAATGAAAATTTTCTACCTGAATTTGTTAAATGTTAAGAGTATTTCATTTTAGTCCAACAGAATCCAACAGAATATGGGTGTGTGGATTATACCTTCGGCGTATCGTGTCCTTTATGGCTTTGAAACTGTATTCTTAGTGCTGTTCTTTTGAAGTAGGATGGGGAATGGCGTTAACACCAAGGGTGATATTCTCCGAGTTACTCTCCTGGCGCTTTAAATGTGCTTCTCTAACTCGAGGACTGATTTTTGTGGTSTTTTGAGCAGGAACTTTRTGATTCTTGAYTGAACTTGTAGTACAGTCTCAGGGGTGGCCACAGATCCGGAGATGTACAGCAGTGAGCTTATACTCATTGAGAATAATAGTTATTTTTACAGTTTTGGATGCTAATCCCCAAGATGGCATGAAGAAATAAAAATGGTCTGTCTATACATTTAGTGCTGCATTGCTCTTTAGCTCTTCTTCACAGTGAAGTAAAATTGTGCTGCCCATGATGGAGCCTGCAGTGGTCAGAGAGGAAACTTCAGTCTCTTCACGTGCAAAGTGAGTGCTCAGAAATTCTGCATTGCTTTCCTGAAAAAGGTGGCAAATCATATTAAAGATGACAATCTTAATGCTAAGGAGAGACTGAGGAGCAAGTACCATGGTTTTAAAGGGAACGCTTGCAAGGAGTGGCTTGTTACATAATGATGAATGTGGAAAAGTGACTTTAATAAACATTTGGCATTTTAAGGTTTGAATTTTGATTATTGGAATTGTTGAACAGTAGKTAAGCCAAAAATATTTAGTGATGTAGTTTTATAAGCAAATGGACCTGCTGTGCTGATGCAGACTCGTGAGCAAAGATCACTAGAGTTTATCTCTAAAGATCTGCAAGGGCAAAGAGAATATTTGCTTAATTTTACATTATTGAGTGTTTCAGCTCAGTGGCTAGATTATGCCTGTCCTTCTAGAGCCTGCATTTGGCTTGGAGGCTGCAAGTTAATTTAGCTTGACCAATGAGTAGAGACACATCTTTTAAGATTTAAACAAAATGATGCATTTCATCTTCTATGTGCAATTTTTATTCACAAACTAGAACAAGAAAATAAGCTCCCTGTGAGTTTGTCAACTTTAAAAACGCTCTTTATGTTCCACAGCATAGAGTGAAAATAGCTATTTTGGCATAACTCTGTAAACAAAGAAGGTACTACCCAATTGGGACTAAATTATTTGTCTTCTGCATTATTTTATAGGTAATTGTGCATGAATAAGTTTCAGCAAATCTATATCACAGTAGCAATAGGCAAATCAGGACAAYGAGAAGCACAAAACGCTAGATTGAAGGTACACATTCATCTGTAGGTCTGTCCCATGCGTCGTTTGCTTGTGAGATCACTGGTCATTAATTTATACCCCAGAGGAGAATCCTGTTCTTGGCATCTCTTTTTCTCCCTCTCTCCTCTCCTTTTCTTACAYTGCCTGCTCCTTTCCAGGAATCCCACTCTTTGTCCTTGGTTCCTACAAGGAGGAGATGCGGGATGTGCCCCAAATGCTTTCCCTGTGAATTGGCCATAGTATTCCAAGTGATCTGAAAGCTCTAGTGTTTCAGTCCCATTCARCAGCCAGATTCGGAATGTCCTTGTAGGTCTCTGAAGACTATTCCATGACTTGATATTCCAAAGTGATGCTGCTTTGGAACTTGCATCTTTGGAGCCTGGATTGGCTGGAAGCCTTTTGGGGAAGTGTGCAAGGGCTCCGTTGCAGCCACCTCTTGTCCTTATTTTGAGCATTAACACAGCCTGGTATCTGTTTGGAAACAGTTCATCATGGCAGTGCTTTTGGTTTGAAAACAACCATCAGAGGTGGCAGCCTTGCTGCTGCTGTTGGTAGCTGGGGAGTAATCACAGGAAATTAATATTAATACCTGCTTGCTTTCAGGGGAACAAACAGTTCAGGAAAGATCAGGGTAACGTTTCTTCCTTGTAACACTTCAGCTTCCAGGAGGAGTTGTGAAGGAATCGGGAAAATAAGATTTTCAGGAGCACTTGGTCGGATTGAACAGTGGCACTGGGGGAGCTCTTTAAAAACCCCATCGCTGGCAGCTGTGCTCAGAACAAGGGACCTTGACAGAATACTAAGGTTTGGTGTGAAATACTGTAGTACAGTGAATTCATGGGACTCGGTATTCACTTAAAATATCGGGTGTTTCCAGGATTGTAAATTGTGATTGGAGATAAGTGGGACGTAGCTGAGCTGTGCCATCAGATACAAAAAGATACTTGTATGGTATTTTCCAATCACAAGGAAGAAGTAGCTTAAAATCACTCACAAAGATATCGATATTCTCGGGAGGCTTCCAGCCCAATTAATTTTACAAACACCAGGGATTTGTGCCAGCTCCAGATAAGCCTTCAGACTTTCTCGTACTTAACTAAAAGGATCTTCAAAAACTTCAGCCATTTCCCCATCATTACAGCTTATGGAGAAGGGCTTTAAAACTGCAGAAATCAATTTAATAGGGGAGGAATAAACATGGCGAAAAAAATTAATACCAGTTAATTCTAATTTTGGGTAAGAGCACTAGCACCATGATAGATACGTGACAGAACATTTAAGTTGAGTATGAGGACTATTATGAGGGACTGTATTATAATCATAGATTCTCAAGAAACTTGAGGTATTCTAGGAAATCAAAGGCAAACACACGGACTTAAGAAGCCTTCCAGAAGATTTGACCGGGGCCGTTCAAGGCAGTTGTTACCAGCAGGGCCCGGGAGTCTAAAGTGTGATCCGGGCAAGGGAGAACTTGCCCAGGTGGGACACATCCCAAAACTAGCCGCCAGGTCCACTGGACGTGGCCACCATCTGCGTGTCCCTTGGTGGCCCTTGGTGCGGAGCAGGAGACTGATGTTCCACATGCAGGTTGGGGTCTAAGGYTGGCTTCCCTTCCTGGGCAGGTAACATCACCTGTCCTGCGGCTCCTGAGTGTTCAGTGCTTTGGAGTTAACAGTTTCACCTATAAGTAGTGTTTGTTTTGGTGTATTGCTATGGAGGAAGCAATTTAACATGTTTCTAGTTTAGTTTTTAGTTTGTAAAATCCTCATCTCAAAGAATTGCGATCTTTGGTCCATTTGCAACACCACCATAAGCCGATAGTATGAGAATTTGGACAATTCTGAGCATTAGTGTGACTTGTCTCTGCCCTAGTGAAAACTGAGTCCCAATTAAYACATTTATCATTCCATCTATGTACAAAGACACACTTTTAAGTGTGTCAAATGAATTTAGTCTGAGGAATTTTACGCTGAAAATTTTAAAATAGCATCATTAAAATTGCATGAAACAGGCCTACAAGAGCATCCAGCGTATCTGTATGAAGTATGATGTTTTCAACAATAATTCAGTGGCCAAGTCTGTCTTCCTTACGCTTCCATCTTCTGTAACCTGTAGATCAAAAGTTGGATGGTCAGTCAATCAAATATACAGAAGGTAAAGGTCACTACAGTGCAGAACACTAAAAGTATTAAGCATTACAGTCTTGACAAATCATTCTCATGGCATAGATTGTAAAAAAGAGCAGAAAATGTCACGAAATTAATCAATTCTCATGAGACACACGGTAAGTATGAAGGAAAAAATAGTGTAACCCTCTCAGAGCTCTTTGTAGTCCTGTAGTTTCTGTTTCCCTTCTCTTTCCCTGCAATTTTAATTGTYGTAAGATATAGACTACGTTTTTTTCTAAATGAAACTGTCTGTAAATATCTATAGACTGCTGGTATTGCTGGTATCTGTTTGAACATATGTTCATTTTAACATGTAGGCATTAAAATTTATGACCATCACTGCACATGAGCACAAAACAAAGAAGTTGAAGAACAAGTGACCTGGAATGAAAACTCTCACAAAATGATGCAAGACTGGGACAGAGGTGGGGTGAAAGCAGGAGAGATCCCAACTGGAAAGTAACTTTTCCACATATTTTAGGGGTCTACAAATTTGTGAGTATCAAGACTTCTGCTACTGCCTGAATATCTGTAAAGCTGAAGAATGGCAGCCTGTTACTGCCTTATTTTACTTAGTGACAGGGGCCTTGGCATGTAAATCCTTTAATGTTGTGATCTGTGCAAAGCTATATTTTAAAATTAAAACAAGTCGAGCAAGTACACTGTATGAGAAGAGAATTCCTGGGATTTTGCAATCCGTTCTTCCGAAAATGAGAAGCGTCTGTGCAGCCGTAATTCTSATTCCCTGAACATTAGGTAAAGTCTTTAAATTACATTATCGCATGCTCCTTTTCCCCAGCATAACTGTCTGCTTGATGATAGAGGATCGATTGACCTGTGGTTGTGTCAGGGCCGTGTGATGAAGAGGCTGACCTGCGGGTCTGTGCCTATCTAGCTGCTGCAGACGGTGGCCAGGGGAGATGCAGGGACTGCACAAAGGCAGAGAACAAGGTCTCCCAGGTAAAGGCTCTATGWCAATTCATTGCAAAAGAAGGGTAATTTAGCTCGTCGGGGAAAGATTAATTCCCAGCAATTCCTGACAAATATGCCTAGTATTTATATTTAATTTATATCCCTTAGTGATGTTCTTTTGGCACAGTAGCGCTTACGGTAGTTTCTGAGATGTTTTACCTACAGAAATCCTCTGTGGTCTCCAAAGTTTCATTAAGTGAAGGAGTTTAGCAAATTAATCTTTATTTTCGATTTCATTTTGTCCATTTAGTGGGATATTATGTATATCTGCTTTTTTTTTATTATTTTTTTTTTTATTTTTTTTTATTTTTTTAACTGTAAATTCCCTCTGTTGTCGGGGGGTTTCCCTGTTGCAAAACGAGAGATAAAACATGCACCTCTTGAGAAAGTGGCTGTAATACCAGCACAGCTAGCACTGATGTCAGAGCAGATGAAGTAGGCTCAGCTATTGTAGCACGTTCTTTGGCTATCGACTACATTTCAGCCTGGCAGTGTCAAATGGTGTAACATGGATTTCAGCCGAGGCTCCAAAGGGGCTCCCAGGACTTTGGGGGGGGTCCTCAAGCAATTTAGCCCTGATAAAGCTCCCTGCTGCGGTGCTTGCTCCGAAATCCCATCCCGGGCCTGCAGTGGCCAGTCATTGACCACGCTGGGTTCTCTCCCGTGCTTCCGGTAATGGATTTTTCCGACTTATCTGAAACGGTGGCAGGTTGTCCACGTGCAGCCCTTGCAAACCGAGCTGGCAAAGGGTTTCTGACTGAGTCGGTTTACACGAGTGGAAGAAGGGAAGGGAAGGAAGAGAAGGAAGGGAAAGGAGGAAGGAAGGAAGGAGCTTGCATGTTTGGATATGTCACAAAATGTTCCTAACACTTTGACTGCATTCAAGTTCCTAATCAAGATTTCAGTTTAACTCTTGTTCAAGTTAGTAGATGGATTTTACCTCTGATAATCGCTAAATTAAAATGATCCATTCCAGCTACAGAGAAGTCTTTGCTTTCTAGTAATGCTCTCTGAAAACAGTTCTTGCAGGCATTCTGAAACCTTGAAGTGCAGTGTGTGTTTATTATTCTAAATATCCTTATTGAAGAAAATAGGGAAGAAAGCACATCCTTTCAGTATTCGAAGGCCTAATTTATTGGATGTTTAGAAATTGTTTTCACTGTTTGCAATATGGTATCTCACATTAACATTTCATACTGCCAGATGTTTCATTATTCCTGTTTTAGCACATCATACTTGACCCACAGCAGCTTTGAATGCAAATAACAAACAAGCTGATGCAYAATGCCTGACTGTTAAACTGAAATAATATGGCAAGGCTAAACCGGTTTTCATTTTTTTTCTTTTGAATATTATTAATTGCAATGTGTTGACGGTTAATTTAATTAAATGCTTTGTTTTAATATAAGACCATTCTTCAGTTCACTGACTCACCGTTTCATTTAATTAATTGCAAACCTCAAGATTTGATTACTCATAGTTCTCCCTTTGTTAATTTACTTGTTCACAGTTCTGACAGAAAAGCTTTCAAACTAATACGAAGGAGGGACACAGTCTAACTAATTAGGAACCTGAAAAAATAGCTGTAGTTTGGGTGCAAGATTAGCAGATAGCAGGGGTCACCTTAAAGTACCCAGAGAACTGACTTGGTCCTTGTAGTTATGAATTTACCAATTGCAAAGCCAATTTTTGTTGGGATTCACTTATATTCAAGGCACCCTGAGTGCATCAGTGCCATGAAGTGATGGAGCCTGAGTGTCTGGTCTCCCCAGGCAGGTGTTGGCCGGTCCCAATGCTGTCGTTTACTGAAGGCCTGAGACTGGCCCCAGTACCAAAGACCATGGGCTGTTGTCCTTGGACCAAACAGCCAAAATGCCCTTTGGTTGAAGCCTTTCCTGCAGCTTCATGGAGTGATGGTGTCTGTGCGTGTGTAAGGGGGGGTCCGAGCAGTCAGTTAACCTCTAGCCTTAATAGGTGGGAAAAGCTCTCCGGCCCTCCGAGGCGCTCCAGGGAGCTTGGTGTGGGCGGSCCGGCATGGATGGTGCCCGGGAATGTGCTCCTCAGACCCCGACACGCTGCCGCTCCGCTATCTCCCGCTATCTCCCGCATCCCGCCAGCGACCGGTATTCCCGGAGCGCCGTGGTGCTGCCTAACATGGGGACGGGCCTGATTTAACACTGAAATTTAAGGCTTATGTGGTTTCAGAAGCTCACTTCTGCTTTCTGAACCGGTTTCTGCCTCCTGCAAGGTTTGTACCAGGGTAAATTACTGTGTTGTCCGGTAGTGTTGGGCAGAAGGGGAGAGTACCTAGGCCCTGGCTAAACCTAAATTACACAATGAAGAGAGAGTGCTCTTTTTTTTTTTTTTTCTTTTTTTTTCTTTTTTTCTTTTTTCCCTTTGTTTTTGAAGGGTTGTGAAGGCTGGGTGTGTTTGAAATTCAGCGTTATGTAGTTTATTTCCTGGGTGTTTGGTGATTGATAACAGCTGGGAGAAGATAGCTAAAGGAAGAGCATTTAAAGTGTAAATGGAGGGAAAAAGCTTTGAAGTTTGTAATCCAGCGTGCCTGCTTTCCTCGTGATTCCTCTTCATAGGTGAAAGCAGAGGGATAGACGTACACTTAGCAGCATTTTCCTAGGACATTTTCAAAGCCAGGTACTCCAATATGACTTTTTTTTTTTGCTGGTAATCATGAAAATGATTCAGTTCTTTGTAGATATTTAGATAAGTCAGTTGAAGAATAGCCCCCCGTGCCACAGCTAGCCAGAGYTGAGTCAGTCATAGAGAAGAGTTTTATTATAGGTTGATTTAAATACYAGCTCCAGCCGTGCCTCTGCAACAGCCTTCCTTGAAGATCAGGACAATATGTGACTTGCTGGACATTTTCTGCCATCRTTTCAGTCTGTTGCCCTCCCTCACTGCTGAAACCATTTATTTTACCTCAGTTTTATCAGCTTTCAGGTATTTTGAGGAATTAATACAGTGTATTTCGGGTGTCTCCTATAGTCGGATTGTGGGGCTCCCACAATCCCAGCTCAAGCAACAACTGATATAGACTGGAGAAGAGCTAAAAGGGAGTATAAAGACCTCACTGAAGTTCAGCTTGGAGGTGGCATTGGCCCTCTTTGCCTCACCCCTGTGCCTGGACACTCAGGATGTTTCAACTGTAGCTCTCCACGTTAGCTAGAACACCCTTTCCTTTCTTGACTTCATGCTTTAAATGCTGGCGTAGCGTCACGTTGGTGTGGCAGATGGCACAGCATCGACCTCAGATACATCAGATACATCAGGGTTTTGGCCGTGGTCCTCACGGCAGCTGTGTCTGGTGAGGGAGCTCCAAAAGGCCTGGCAATAATTGTGTTTAATTTCTGCAGGCTGCGCTGTGGTGGTTCTGGAGCTCTGCTGGTTCCGTTCTGGTGGTTTCACACACGCTTTCTGCCTGGTTCACACAACTGCACAGAAGACGCTGTTTTTATTCAGGGCCCTGTCTAATGCTCGGTCTTTACTTTTCGCTTATTAACAGATGTCTGAACTTGCTTTCCAGTCTCTGCTTATGTCCTTATGAATAAATTCTTCTCTCTTTTGTCACTTTGAATATCAACAGCAGGTATAAATACTGAGCCAGATGAAAATTATTGGGACACTGGCTCATCTGTACATATTTGGTGCTAAAATACTATGACAAAAACCTCCGTATACAAACTGTTTATCTTTAGTAACCTTTAATATAAAAGTATTTTTTGTAATGTGTCAGAAGTATAAAGTTAGAGTAGGAGAGCCTGTGAGCAAGTACAAGTTCTGAAAAAGAAGTTTTAATGATGAATGTGTCTCAAAACTCAAAATCGTTTGGAGTAGGATCAAAATTTGGAAGTTCAGGTGGGCCAACAAATCACATAGGTGCCTGAAAATCTTGCTAATAGTAAATTCTTTAGAAGACATGTATTGATGCTTCTCTTTTGAAGTTACTGAAAATAATGTGAAATTAACTTAATCTTCCTTCCTTTCTCTGGAAAAGAAGTGGTGATGAGTTTATAAAATATTTCATCTGTTCCTGAAAGTTTAGTTCTTGGTTCTTGGGAYAGTGTGAGCGTTTAAGATCTGTACTGTGCTGGATTAGGTGTTAGTGACGTCGGCCAAAGATGTTGTGAAAGTAGCAGCGATAACAGCAGGATTTGATATTTACTTGATTAATGAAAAACCTGTAGCTTTTGCAGAAGAACTTTGAAGGATGTTGGAGCAATTTTATTTTTAAGTCAGAAAAGGTTATTGTTGGAGTGCAGTGCTCTTCCGTGTGGTGTGTAAAGTCTGCACTAAAGTTGATGATGCTGTTGTCTGAACTTATTATTTATATGTGTTTAATTTATACTTAAAAGGAAGTCAATATAGTTTTTCACATGAGCAACAGAGCTGTAAAAGAAATGCCTGCTTGAAAGAGGAGATATTTGTGGTCTGGCACCAGTACTTTTGGATTCCAGGAGAGTGTAGCTGCGGTTTCTATACCTTTGTATGAGAAAACTTGTCATGTCCTTCTCCTCTGCCTAAAGTCTGCTTTATTTTAGGCAGTTGCCTTTATTTTTGAAGCCTACTCTAAGAGCAGTGCAACAAATCTAGATATCATGTTCATAGCTGCTTTTAAAATAAAATATTTTAATTTAAGAATGTGTGGCAACATAGGATGTGAAAATTAGTAATTCAGAAAGGTATAGAAATGTATGACTTTATATGATATAGTTATTCTCAGTGAAAGGAAATTGTCTGATTTTCATATTTTTCTGTGTTGTGTTATATCATATGATACTACATTTTAATTTACTTATATTTAATTTACTTATATAGGTCTGACAGCTGCTGCYATGGCAGAGGCTATGAAGTTACAGAAGATGAAACTTATGGCGATGAGTAGCCTTCATGGAAGTGGAAGTCAAAATGGAACAGAATCAGAAAATGAGGAACTCAATTCTAATGCAGGTAAGTAATGCTCTGTGTGCAAGCTGAAGGGCAGGCTTAACATCTGTTTTGGGCATGGGAAGCAAAACCTAAATCCTGTATCAAATTCTTGTGCTCTTCTGTTTTTGTAAGTTTTGCTCCCTGCTCATTGACTCAAAATCACTTCACTTGGTGAAGACATTCTAAACTGCTCTCTAAATACATTCTAAGTCACAAAAGACTTCTATCTTAGGGATAAAACATTGAGTTTGGAGATTCCCTGTAGATTATGGAAAGTTTCCAAAGCATCAGGTTGTTGGAGCTCATTATGACTCACCGCAGTTCACTGGAGAAAGGTAAAGCAGGGAATGCTAAATTACTCTTAGCTTTTCAGTATTTTGTTCTTTCCTTGAATGGATGCTTACTAACCAGGATGATGAAACAGGATCATAATAAATATTTGCTACAGGCTGCCTAGATGCAAAACCTTAGGACAGAGGCACTGGCACTGAACCCATGCTCAATGTGGGCTATCATAAACAGATAGAGACCTGAACCAAGTCCCGAGTCCCAACTGCACAGGAGCAGGGCACAGAGTTCAAAGCAGAAATGGATCCTTGAAGAGAATATGTTTTGTTGTTGTTTTTATTCTGAAGATCTTTCCAGGTGTATAGAAAAGGTCTTAACTTAAATACTGTGGAGAATCTAGAAAACGAGGCATTTTCCCTCAGAAGGCTGACAGTTGTTAGTAACCATCAGGGCAGATCTTTCAAGAATTACCTTTATTTTGACTAAGCTCCTCTYTTTCAGTAGGCTCTTTCCCTTTTAGAAGCCAAGGCAGCCTTGTTTTCGTCACCAGCGCTGCCACTGCCCGCGTCTGCAAGCCACACACGCGCCCCAAGGCCAAAGCTGCTCTGGCCCTTTGGTTGCTTGGATGGGCGAGAGTGGAGATGCTTTGTACCGTCAAAATGGTAATTTATTAGACCAATAAAGCAGCAGCTGGGAGGTCTTAGGCTCATTTTCTACAGGAACAACTTTGAATTCATGACAAATTATGCACAAAGCAGTCTTTCCAAAAGTGGTATTGCCTATTGCTAATTTTGTGTACTCATCTGTATTGAAGAAATCTGGCTTCTAATTCATGCATCAGTTGCCCTTCCCCAACTTCCTATTATGTAGAATGTGTCTTTCTTTTTCACCCCTCAGACCCTAATCAATTAGTGCGTACTGAATTCAGAAAAGAATTCAGAATTCACTGAAAAGCTTGTTTAATTTGTGTAACTTCTTTAGTCTGTATATAGTTTAAAATGAAGCTATGAGGTGTCAGTGGAAGCTAAAAAGTATGACTGAAGATTGAGTTGCTATATGAAAGCAAGGCTCTTCAGACAGAAAAAATATGGGGCTAATATTTGTATTTTTTAGAACAGTTTTACAAAAGCTTGCTAAGTTTTCAGTTTATGGTTAGGTATGTTACCTGCTTTTACAGGTCTTTTATAGTTCTGATGGAGAGGATGTGCAATGCAGTAGTAATATTATCTCTAGTCAACTAGTTACCTGGTTGACAAGTTTTATGGGGGACTACCATGCAAGCCTTTCTGAAATATGTCAAGGGTGTGCATATTGAATGGAAGTTCTCTATATCCTAGCAATTCAGTAAGTTATAAAACTGATGAAATACCCATTTAAATATTTGGAGAAATTCTCACTAATTTTAGCAGAAATTACAGTGGGTCCAAGGATAAGGATATGGTGTCTGTTGTGTAAAGATCTTTTCCCATTTTTTCCCCTTTTTCTGTTCAGTAGAATAGTGAATTTCCTGGAGTGAATGCCAACATTGCTTGTGAGCAGAATAATAAGACCTTAACAAAAAAGGACTACCACTAATGAAGATCACCAATAACACGTCGTTTCTTTTTTAATACCTGCAATGCCAGCATTAAGATCAGTTTTGTAGTGTATGGTTTCTCTCTCCCTTTGGAGGATCCTTTTTAAAAGGTCATTAAGCAGGATGGCTGGATATGTCCAAAAAGAAACAAAACTCATAGCACTGTAAAAATGTAACTAGGAACAGCTCATTTTACTATTCAGAATAATTGAGGAATTGGCAAATAACTCACTTTAGACTAAAGTGGAGGGAGCTGCCTTTTGTTTAGGTGTTGCTACACACTTAGTAACTTTGATTCACTGTGAAGACAATGCCAGGATAATCCTGTGTGCTTGAAAGCTTTACCAAACGTTTGTTTTGCTCTAGACTGTTACAATTTAAATGACTATTAAAAACAAAATGGGGATGTGAAATGAGAAAGAAAATTGAATTTTGAATTTTTTTTTTACCAAGAAGCGGGGAGAAAGAAACACAGCAAAGGAGTCAGAAGCCTCATAAGTGAGAAAAACATTTTATTTTAGGAGAGAGACCTACAGTTTCTTTGATTTGAGGTTGTGTTTAATAGCTTCTGTAATGGCTGCAACATGACTCTGCATCTAGATTTCAGCATGAATAACAACCTGCTCGTGTTTCATTTAGCTCCAAATGAGAAATTCTGTCTTTTATTGTTTTAGGAAATTAGTCTGTGTACTATTGCTCCTGGAACTTTATAATTAATCACTAAAGGTTATGGCTGTGGAGAGTTTGTGGGAAATAGATGTCTGAATGATTATAATTGTAGCTGTCAAATCAAAAATACAGTTATACAGAACAGAGGGCTTTTTGTTTGCCTTGTATTTTCTTTTTTTTTTTTTTTTTCTTTTTACTGTATCAAAGAATTTGAGGATTGCAGGTTTACTTAAAAAGAGCAAATAAAAATGTTGTATTTTTAGCTGCAGTGTTGCATAGTGACTGTCTTTGGAGAGCCTAAGATGCAGCACCACTAAATATTTCGCTTTGGGATGTTACCTACCTCCTTTTTCATAGATGAGTGCAATAGTCTATTTTGCTCTTGCTTGTTCTGAATTAAAAACATAATTGATCAGAATTAGGTCCTGAAACTTTATTGCCCGATCTTTCAGAAATGTGTCATTGTTTACAGGTTAATAACRTCATAGAAAAGTGGTGAGAACTTCTGGTCATTTTCATTTGAATCCTCATCTGTATCTGTTGTAGTCAGCATGAAACATCTTGCATTTGTTTCTTTAGTAGTGCCTAAACTGCCGCTTCTCCAGTATCTTTCCATGTGTGTGAGCCTGTAATAGGTAGTAGATGTTTTTCAAGATATTTTCAAGATATTTTTCAAGATATTCTATATCTGAAACCAGAAATTGGTAGGTGTAAAATCTGACCTCTGATTTGGGATCACCGCTACCGCTAATCTGTGTCTGAACATGACTCCTCAGAGGGCTTCTACCTCAAATATGTGAATAACAGAATATGAATTTTATTGTCGCTAGCAATAGGCAGATATGGAACTAGACGTTCCTGGTGTGTCTAACAAAGTGCCCGTACTGGGGAGTATGAGTCCCACTTCTTTTCCTACTTTTGTTCGGTACAGCCTCCTAACAGAGCTGGTGTGCTTTTGCCATCACCTCCTGTCTCCTTTTCTGATACGGCAAAAATATCCGTGAACATGGAGGTTAGTGCTGGAATAATCAACGTATGTGATAAAACCAAACAAACAAACCAACAAGAAGAAAAGAATTTACTAGAGCAAATATTGGAATTGAGGGGAAATAAAAGAGTCTAGCTCTATAAAATTATATACTYTGCCTCTTTCTTAATAGAACTAATGCTAATAGAACTTCACAGGGTTGTGAAGTATGTTGTTATACATTTGAACATTAATAKCTTCCTTCTCCTCTCTCCCTTTGCAAAAGTGAATGAGGTTTTTTTTTTATTTTKTTTTCCCCCCTTGCACCTTCCTACTCATCATATGAAGTGTAGAAACCGACTTCCCAGCTGGCAGTTGGGAATCTCCTATTTAATCCTGCACCGTCGGCTCGCTGGCCCCTTATTCCAGCTGATGGGTGGTGGTGGTTCCCTGGGGACTGGTGTCTGTGTCCAGCTTCTTGCAGGATCTGAGAAAAAGGGTTCAAGGTAGAGGATAACATAGTTGGGAAAACAGGKTTTGGAAAGCAGAGGATTGTCAGCAGGAACTGCATCACCCTGAAATCTCCAATTCCCAGTGGCTGTAATTCTGCCATAATTCCATTTTGGATTCTTTTAAACTCGTTATAAGCCCTTGGAGATGAGACAGTTTGCGGATGACACTCCATACACTCATCTGGGATTATTTTAACTCCGGAGATTATCATTAGCTAAGGTAGTAATTCTGAAATGAATGATACATAAAACATGCCAGGAGCCACGTGGCTTTTCATATGCTGTGTCTTTAGAAAAGAACAAGATGGAGCGTTTGAAGTTGGCAGCTGAAGTCCGATACGGTGGGTACATGTGGAGATTCCTCCAAGGCCAAACATATAACCAATTTTGTTCCATAAAAACAGGATAAATAAAACAAAGCCTCTCTGGTGGCCCCGAWGTGGTTAGAAAGATCATCTGTTTCATCATCATGCAATACTAATATTAGGTGAAATCTGGAAATTAGCATATAATTGCCTAGGGAAATTTGAAATTTATGTGATATAAATTTTTGCCTTTTTTTAGTAGCAGGAAATTTGTACAAACATTCTGTTTCTGTGATAGGACAGGAATGTGAATGATTGCAAAATACAGTAGTGGGGATATTTGAAAGCCTTTTCAAGAATGCTCTGTTATGTGCTTGCCTAAGCACAGAAGGATCAGTGCATAGTAGTCCGTGACAGTACCTGTTTGTACAGAACCTCAATGCAAAGAATAAAGCAGTTATTTCCTTCTGTTAGCTTTTGGAGTTAACATGCATGATTTAATAAATGTGTTTTGCTTTCCCAAGAGAGATATCAAACAGTACTAAGTGTTTCAGTGGTATTTCCTTAGGAAGTCAAAATGTTATTCTGTATGTAGAGTCGTGTTGCTTAATTTCCAGACACAGAGCTAAGTTAGGCAGAAAAGAAAGGGAAAAATACACTAGTTTTTGGTATTTGAGGATCAGAGAAAAAGAAATCTTCATAGAAAAAAAAAAAAAAGAAGAGTGTTATCTTTTTATCCCTTTTCCCTTCAATACCTGCCATGCAGTTTTCTCATAAATGCAAACATCCTTCACAATCTGTTTAAAAAACCACAAATACATCACTCAGAGGAATATTTAAGGAACCATCAGGAGGGAAAAAACTCATTGGTTTAATGGAATGCTGTCAAGGAAAATCAGCATCACAAACGACACAGGGGCAGAATTGATACTTTTGCACTGACATGTTAAAAGAAAATCCCATGCATTATTTAGAAAACCCAGAAATCTGTCAGCTGTATGATTGCCGAGTTAGCAGAAGCAGGAGGATGCTGCTCAAGTTGAAAAGAAACGCGTAGGCACAGATCCATATTGTAACCTTTCATGTTCTCCACCCACCATGAATACCCAGCTATTACACGGTCAGCATTTTTTAGTTTTTCTCTTTCAAAATTTTCAAGTGCTCAAAAAGTCAAAAGAGGTAGATCTTTTATTCTAAAAAGCAGGATGCCGAGGCTGTTATTTTGTTGTAAGAATAAAAACGGCAAGACCAGAGAACAGATTTTTTAAACCCTAGGAATGCCGTGCAGACGTCGCGAAGTCATTTTTCCCGTTGTTAAAGCAAGTACTTCTTACATGTTATACGAGCAGACAGTTGTTGTTTCAAAGGTGATTATTTTATCTAAGCAACTCAAAACATTCATGGCATTTCAAAAATAGGACCAGCCAAAACTGCTATTGGTATTTTTAGAACTAGTTGAAAAGCTAGTGAAGCGTGCGCTTCATTTTCTGTATTTGTCCTTTTGCCAGGAGGAATATATAGAGTCTTGAAATAAGACAGCGTTTAATGTATTTCGGTTTTCCGAGGCAGCCTATCCAAAAGCTAAGCTTGTTTGAGTCCAACCATAGCAGATATGTGAAAACATTTCATCCAAATTGAGACATCTGTGCTATTTCTTTCAGTGGGCCCCTGCCTCGGACTTGCAAAGTGTGAAGATATTTATGTTGTAAATTGGGCATATCGTATAGAGAGGTGTGAGGTGCAACCAGTCAGCGACCGGGGAACTG
This sequence comes from Nothoprocta perdicaria, assembly GCF_003342845.1. Classification (NCBI taxonomy): domain Eukaryota; kingdom Metazoa; phylum Chordata; class Aves; order Tinamiformes; family Tinamidae; genus Nothoprocta; species Nothoprocta perdicaria. The sequence continues at coordinate 1,061,170 of NW_020454871.1, forward strand.
AACTGCCAGCCCGTGGCCAAGCAGGGGGATGGCTGGAGAGAGGATGGTGTTTGGATGTGCTGTTGTGTTTGGATGTGCGTGCGGGTGACCCTGGGCCTGCCTCAGCTGCAGGTGCTGTGGCGCACGGCACGTGGGATGAGCTCTGGGAGTGGGCGGGAAGACGCGTAGTAGTAGTGCGGTGCTGAAACCCTCCCAGACCATCTCCTTGAGGTCTGAAACCCTCCCAGACCATCTCCTCGAGGTCTGAAACCACCCCAGACCATCTCCTCGAGRTCTGAAACCCTCCCAGACCACCTCCTCGAGGTTGGAGATGAGGGAGCAGGTCCCCACTCCGGGGGCACCGGAGGAGGCGGCGGGCCTGGCCTCGCGGCGGCGGTGCCCACCCGTGCGTGGGGCTGGAGCCGCCCTCCTCGCGCCGCCCAGAGCCATGCGGCTCGYGGCCCACGTCCTTCTGCCCTTGTCCTTACTTGCCATATTTCTGCTGTCACCAAATGACGCAGAGCAAGGTATGCCCTGCAGAGACCTGGGGGGGTCCACCTAGAACCAAGAACAGACAATTCTAGAAGAAAAGACAGATGCGGCGCTTTTTCTTTGAAGATCCAGCTTCTGAAAAACGAACGGGGACGTGGCTAGTTGATTGTTTGCCTGAGTTGTAGCTTGCCTGCATGTTCTGCTGGAGGATTCCACCCCAAGAATGTTTGTGTGCTCTAGAGAGCCAGCGTCWTTGCGCAGCACACAAGGCTTTGGGGCTTTTTATATCTGTAAGCGATTCTAAATAAAGTCCTGTTTCCGCTACATTCTTAAGGAGTTACATATTTATTGATTGTAAGTGCTTTAATTGGCTTTTTACATGTATTCTTGTTAAATATGAACTTAAATACTTTATAGTTAAATATTTTTCATTCACGAAGAAATGCTGGTTCATCAGATGATATTTATGTGTTTGACTAGATTGAGAACCAACTTGAAGAAATGTGAAATCATTCTGGTTGGAGTTTTAAGATGCATAAGTGAAAYATAACTTAAATAACTTCGAAAAGCTAAAATTTTCTGTGCTTTTCTCTGTAAATCTGTGGCATCTTTTTCTTAGAGAGGAATTTCTCTGATTTTTGGCCCTCAGCTTGTGATAAATTTAATACAGATTTCTATAAACTTTTACCTGCATTAGTCAATGTAATGTATCTTAAAGATCAAACAAATTTAGGTATTATTTCATATAGACCTCTTTTTAGAAAAGTTTTTATTAAATATCTAAGACCTGGTTTGTGATTTTTTTGGTTTTTTTGGTGGGTAAGTGTATATTTTTTCATGGATGCATTACAAATAGATGTTGCTAAATGCTTCTGAATGGAGAATATATATGCTTCTAAGTTTATATTTCACGAGTTAAACATATCACACAATCTGTTTCCTTAGTGTATTTTGGCTGTTAACTTATTTGAAGCCTGAGAGCTGATGTTACTTTTTCCAAGAGCATAAAATATGTTTTTTTTTTTTTTCCATAAAGACAGAATTCATTAGGATGAATGTTGAGTTTTGCTAGAACAAATTTAATGTAGAAAATCAAGATTCATATCTGTTCCAAAARAAATCCCTCTTCTCTCAACCCCCCACACGTACCTCCAGGTACACGCTGTGTAATCATAAACAACCTCTCTAGATTCCTGCCCTATCTACTATCAGAATTAAGTGCAGCAAAAGATAAACTAATGACAAAATGCAAATGGTATGGCTAAACTGCTTAGAATTGAGAGAGCTTTCACATTTTCACATGTCTGTCACCTTTCAGATCCTTTACAAATTTATAGTCTCGGAGTGCAGAGGTCTAAATCTTCAAAGCTTGAAAAACAGAGGTGCAGCATGAACTAATCTTCATTTTTTCCCCTATCTTCTTACAGCAGCACTAATGGAAATGTATTTTGTTTAATGACTCTGAAATCCTGTTTGTAATTAGATGTGGGAATTGGTCTTACTTTGTAACAGATGATACTGGAATAATAATATGAGAGATGCTACGCTGAGACCACTATCCTCCTAAATCTATATCATTTTTCATTTTATTGACAGGAAATGTGTTCCTGGAACAAAGAGATTGATTTTAAAGAGTAGAAAACTAATGTCTAGTAAGAACTCAAATGAAAACATTTTAGCATTACTTTAAGTATGTCACAGGAGTACATTAACCTTTTCACTTTATTTTTAATTTTAGTAAACAATCTTCTTATGACTGTTGCTTTGTCGGTGATACGATCTTTGAATTAATGCACCAAAAGGTAGGGAACTTTAATTAATGACAGGGTGCATACAATTAAAATGCATATCATATTTCAGAAGGATTATTCAAAATAATTAATTTTGTCTGTTAAAACAGTTTTACAGTCGCAAATGAAGTAATTAAGAGTGGGCAGCGACCGTGTGAGCACAGGCTGAGCTCAGACAGCTAGTCCCTTCAGAGCATTAGTCGTCTCCGCTCGGTTTTGGTGTCATAAATCATTGTGGCCACTGTTGGGCCAAGGCTACGTATATTCCTGGGTGATCATTTCCACACTTGTTTGTGGCAGCAGGTATTAGCAGTCAATATTGAAGGGCTGGAGGAGAGTGGGTTGCTCAGAAATGTCCTCCTTGACATGAGGTCCCGTGTTTCCCTGCAAGSGGACACTACCTTCCATGCCACCGTGGGAGGAAAGCTCCTCAGAAACGTGCCAAATTTAGGACTTTCGGTGTAAATTGGTATTAAGTCAAATACCGATTAGATGCGCTGTACTTCCAAAGGAAAATCATTCCAGATTAGGCTTTGGAGGAGATTGCTGCAACCTGCCCAGGCAGGGGAGCTGCTCTCTCTGCAGGCGGGAAGCGGAAGGGCAGGAGAGCCGCGATTCCCCCTCCACTCTGGCCTGCTGGTGGGGATGGAAAGGAAAGCAGAAAAGGGAAGGAAAACGAACGAGTGGTTCCAGATCCACCTCTCTGAAATTAGTTTGCATTTTATGTTAGACCCTTGCTRGATAAATGCAAAACTGGAGCTGAGACCTTGAACCGTCAGTACATGACAGCTGAACTGTGGTAATTGGGGACGCAAAAAATGCTGAGAAACGTGTCCATTTCTCCCCAGGGATTCACAGATTTTCTACAGTGCTACCAAAGAGCAAGGAAAATAAAGTATCATACGCCCAGTAAATGTCCTTGTATCCATCAAGTTTCAGGAAAATCTTGTTCACCTRTAATTTAACACAATATATTGTTTGTTTGTTTGAATACTGTGGTGTATTATCATGCTTAAGCAATGCATTTTTAATTTCCACTTCTAGCAAGTAAAGAAAAAGGCAAAACTAGTAATTATATAAACAGGGAAAAGCAAGTGTTGGTCATAGTTACCTTTACTARTGGAGTAACTTCAGCCTCCCATTAATGATATTTTAACAATTAAAAGGCACTTTAGTATTTTAATTACATTTTAAAGTTTAGAACGTTCTTGTTAAGGCATATCTGAGGTACGATGAAAACTGGCACATTCCCTTTGATGCAGGCTGCATGCTGAGAGTGCCCCAAAGGATGTCAGTGAYAGTGATACAGCTGCCAGCAGCAGGAGTCTCCTGAATTACAATTTTAATCAGATTGAAAAAATCCACTARCATTCAGTTAATTTATGTTTGTGGTAAGAAATGTTTGTAATATGGTTACTTGGGAGTAGTATCCGAAGAATATTTAAAAAATGTGTTTTTGTTAAGGATTCAGTACTAGATTTTTGCAGAGTGCCCTGAACTGACATTTTTGCCACTGAAATTCAGTAGCAGTTTTTCTTGCAACAGTTGGTGCTGTTTAAATGTCTAGCTGATTTGTGAATTTGATAAGACAGAAGTGATAGTGGTCTCAGCTAATTCTGCCTTACTTGCACCCACAAAGCAAGAGATATTTCTTAGTTCTGGAATACAAACTGTATGAGTAAACAGGACATAAAAAGATCCAAAGCCTTATTAATTTTTATAGGATACCTTGGCTGTCTTGAATAATTATATTTGAGCTGTGTTTTCCTTTTTTAGGGTCTTAATCCATAAGAGAATCAGGTATATGAATTTATTTCTGTGATTTTAAAAGTAAGCATATGACAGTTTTGCATAATAGGTTATGCTTTCTGCTCTATATTCTGTTTAAAAAAACTGGAATCCAAAACTGAGAGTGACATTTTGGTAGAATTTTAACAAGTACACTCATTACCAAATTAAAAATAGATACAGGTGGGTAGTCTGTGTTTTTAGCTCCTTTTTGAAAAAATATCCTAGCTGTACACAAGCAGCAGCAATTTATCAGATCAGTTCTAGTTACAGTTTGAAAGGAAAAGCAGTGTTGTCTATGACRAAGAGTGAATGTATCTTTATTAGCAAAGGGAGAGTTTTAGATATTTTTAAGTGATTGGATTCTGCAACACCTTTTTCTCAAATTAAATTCTTGTTCTTAATTTCTTAAAAGCTTAATTTATACTAGTAARATCACCACAAAATATTAAAACCTTGGCCAGTTAGTAAAGCTATTGAAAAGAAAATTTTATGGGCATCACAAAATTGAAACTACTTTTTGTTCCTACTCTATAAGGAAAAAGCCAGGGATTTTTATGACATTGCGACTGTAGTCCTAAGAAGGGATTTATTATCTTGGAAATGTATTTAATGCTATTTTATCTGGTGCTTCTAGTAATTACTGTCTATTTTAAGGTGGCCATTTTGTGTTTTTATTTTCTCAAACTGATGTTTTTGAAGTGAGGAACAGCTGAGGGCTCTTCCTGAACCAGTCTTGTAGTTTAAGACCGTGATGTAGGATACCGATCTGTGAGCAGGTTGTATTGTGGATGGAGATCAGATGCTGCAGTGTACAAGGTCTTGTTCATGGTTTACTTGTGGCAGTGTGGGACAGAACAGGCCAGTTTACCTGCAGTTTGACACTGCCTCTGGATCTGCACTTTGTAGTGTCCGAAACCGTAGAGGAACAAGACCTTAACTCTTGATCCTGTGTCCCTGCTCTGTGTGAAGCACAAGTCCTGCCAACATCCCTTCTGACAGATGGTTGTCCCGTTCAGTTTTAGAAACTTCATAGGTTTACAAATAAGCCTTTTGCTAATGTTTAACCTAAATTTTCTGTGCTATAGTCTGATCCCCAATGGCTCTTGTTCAGACCATTGTTGGTGTGGAGACCAATTGGTTACCCCCTTTTTGACTGATCTTGTCTTCTATCTACTGAAGACTAATATTGAGTCTCCTATCTGTCTTTCCCTTTCCACATTAAATAAGCCTGCTATTTTAGACTTTCCTTACACTCTCGATTTTYTAGGTCTCTGGAGAGCGCTCACCGTTCTCTGCCTTTCTCTACGTGATTCATATCCTTATGGAATTCAGGTATCCAAGGCCATCCCTGTGCTATGCAGAGCCTTGACAACAGGATAGAGCAAAGAGTTTCTCCAAGAGCTATTCTCTATATACATTTCCTGAAAGCATCACGCTATGGTCCTATGTTCATCTACAGTCTAYCATAACCTCCAGATCTCTATTTTTTTCCCCCTCAGGAGAGCTGTATAAGCTGTAAACATCCAACTCAATTGGTGAGGGTGGTTATTGCTGTTATTTCATCTGACTGAATTTTCACTTTATATCTGAATCATTTTCACATTATATCAGTTTTTAATGTCCACAAAAGGTTAGATAATTTTTGATGAAGATGCAGCATTTGGGATGAATAGATGAATTTTGCAATATATTTTTACTATGTTGAACCAGACATGTTACATCTGCCATTCAGTGTGAAGCATTTTGTTCCAACAAAGAGTTTGGCTACTTTTTAGTTCATACCGTATTTGACTGAAAGTTAATTAAAATAGGTAGTTGATACTGTGAAAACGAGCATTTCCTGTTCGGAGCATTTGCATTTCTTTTAACTGTAGAGAACTAGCTACTGTTATTTTTTTTTTGTTGCATATTTTCTATGTTTACAGTAAATTTGACAAAAATAACCCCTTTTCAACATGGAATCAGTAGCAGAGCTGTTCTGCCCTCATTATTATATTCATGCACGTTTATCACCAAGGCAAGACATAAATGCTGAGCCTGACTTTAAGATCAGGCATGCATTGATACTTAAAACCTAGAAGATTGAGGGTCTTGTTGTGACTGTTCTGCATTTGTACAATATACAAATGCAAATAAATGCTTCTTTTTGAGGAGATACTTAGACTTCTATAAGGATGGGGACAAAATTCTTCTTTGGGACTTGTGAAAATTCCAGAATTCCTCTATGATATCTGTAAATTCAATTATTAATATTATGGGACATAACAGACTGAATTTTTCCTGTTCTCTGAAAGACAGATAATATTACTTAAATGGTGATTAYGCAATTTCTAGTATTTTAAATAGATATTGGAAAAGTAGGAGGAAGTATCTAAATGTAAACTGCTCTTGTGGACCTATTTTCTGATTGATTGTCTGCAATAATTTGATATTAGGATTTTTTTTGGCATTTCATCCTCGAGTAATACCTTCTCTCATTTGCAGCAGCTCTTGTATTCAGCTATAAGGAGTAAGATTGTTTAGTTTATTTTATAAATACCAAGTTTATCTGGATATAGACTATATTTTAAATAACACCCCTATATTAGTGGAAGATTGAACTTTAGTAGGATAGTATTACTTAAACAGAGGAACATTTGGGCAAATCATGTAGGCATCTGATATTTAGGAGGTTAATCTCTAATGAGACCCTGTGAATTTTAATTCTATGATTTTGTGAAGAATTATTTTCCTTGCCCAGTGCTAGCAACTGATACTCATTTTTTTTTTTCTAACAGTTCTTTATTCTTTGAAACTGCCTAGAATAATTACAGCCTAAATCCTGCCTCTCTACTGCATAAATGGCAAAACAGGTAGCCCTGAATCTTTAGTTTGGATTAAAAAAGTCTTTTATGTATTGGATGCAGTTGTGGCACTGAAATAAATGGTTGGTACGGTTATACAACATCTTGCCTTCAAAATTTAATCATCTACAAATGCCATTTATTTTTCATAAGCTCCCTCCCTTTTAACATGATTCATTAAATACCTTCTTTTTTTTTTTCCTGCTGTTTTTTTTTTTTTCTTCTATTTTAGGTTTGGATGCAAGGGAATGCATTTATCCTGTCATAATTTTCCCCAAAAGCTGGTCCCTTTGCTTTTTAAAAGATTCTTATCTGCAGCACCCTCCCCTTCAGCACAAATAAAATTTGGAAAACAGGTTGCAGCTCCTCCAGCCTGCAGCACAAGCATTCACAACTGGTAGAAAGCCAAATGTTTTCACTCACCAGCAGCAGAATTATATTGGTGAGAGAAGATACCATGGCCGAGAGAGCACGTTGCTTTGCTCTCCTGCAGCTGATCGTAGCTATCAAATGGTATCACAGCAGTACAGGAATAAAGATCATTTCATTTCTTTGTGCTGCTGAGCGTATTTATTGCATCATGATCATAAGCTAGAGCTCTCTTGTTTAAACTTTTTGCTGATTTGGAGCAAAAAAAGGGGAATCTAAAAAAGAGAGAATCTATGGGGCTCCCTTAAGGAGAGTTTCATAAGGGTTACTGAAATTTTAAGGTAAAGTTCCGAACTTTGTCACTAGTCACAGTCTTTGTGGATCCCAGTGTTTCCTCTCTCCATGTCTTTTGCAGGAGACTGTTCTGAATTCAGTGATTGAATTTGAAATAGACATGTGGCAGCATCCGAGAGGCGTGGTACCAGTGTGGACTAGATAACTCTGGAGATTGATACAGTTACCCTACAACACCTCCATTTTTGCCTTAGTTTCCATTTTTAATTGATTTAGTTGTACACAAGGACTAACTTCTAATTCAGTTAAGATCAGCCATCTTCCACACTAGGTTATCTGTAAAAAATATTCAGTGTACTGTAAAAAAAAGTAATTAGTTTGGTAATATAAATTTAACAAGTTTTAGCTCATTAAGCCTGATACTAGCAGTACTAGAGAGAGAAACCTTTTGATATTGTTGTTCCCAATATATCATACCTTGGACCTCTTAAGATATGTTGAAATCCATGCTTTTATCCTAGCTATCGGTTTTAGCTGTCTGTTAGCTTTTTTACTGTAAATATTAGGATAAGACACAGATCACATCTTCTTGGGTCACTGGCATATATTGGGGAGGCATTTATTGAGGAAAAGAATGTGTTTTCCTTCAGGAATTTATTGTATTTAGACTGTCCTTCAGCAACATTACCAACTATTTCCTGTGTTTCATTTTTCAGACATACTATTCCGACACCATTTTCCAAAGGCTGATCTGAAGTGCAACAGCTGAATATTTGTGACAGCCTGTGGAAGCTGAGTAAAATATTTGTTGCAGAAATATTTTTTCAGTTATTTCTTTTGTTTTAAAGGTTAACTTTTGAGAAATCATAGTTATCTGTATCATAATGTGGATTTTTTTAGCTTACTGCAGTATATACTGAGTATCATTATGATACAGAAAGAATGAACAGTCATTTAAAATTGTTACAAATATGTAGAAAAACCTCTACTACTAAAAAGAAATTGTAGTTTATAATTACTCTTATACTTAAATAGGATGCATCTGAGTTTTAGATGTAAGAGGAGGAAAATTCATGTTTAGCCCATACTGTAGCTGCTGTCACTCTGGTATTTGAAAAATAGTGTTGGATTCTGTGCAAAGAAAAAGATTTTCCTCAATAAGGACCTCAYCTGATGCCTTGAAGACCCCACAAGTCTGCCATATTTTGTGACTTGAGACAGGAGTTTGATTTAGAGAGTGTTAGCACTCATATTTGAGGAAAGAGGGTATGAAATGAAGGAAAATTATTAGTTATTAAAATACTTTAATATAGAAATGAGAGAACAAATAGGAAGATAAGATAAAAATAGTGTTTCATTTCCAGTTCTCTCTGTCCYGTTCAACACAGTGTGAGATTTTCATCTGTTTACTTGTGTTTTACCCCCTGCTTTTTGACTTTGCTTCCCGACCGGCACAGTCAGGAGCTGCATTTTTCTCTCCATTAGCCTGTGGAAGTCTAATCAGAGYTGTCGTCCTTCCCGTAACACTAGGCAGCAGTTCTGTTCTTCCTTTGATTTTSGCTCGTGCTCCGGCAGGCGGCTCCTTGGGTTCGGGTCTGACGCGGGGCGCGGAGTYGTCACCCTCCGCTGCCCTTGGCCTTGGCGGAGGACGAGGGGCCTGCCCAGCTGTGAGGAGATCAGACAAGTCTCGCTCCGGTCGCCCCAGATGTGAGGCAAAAGATGCCAGTGCTGGCCTTGTTGACTGCGTTGGGGCGGACGTGCTCCAGGAGCRCCCATGGGGCCTCGTCTTGGTGCTTTGTTTGAGAGCCCTCGGCCATCCCACGAGATGGCGGCTGCAGGGGCGGGGCARCACGAGCTGCCAGCCTCCCCTCCGACCAGGAACGATCCCTTCTGCTCCTAGAGGAAGGCCGGGCGTTCCTCAGTGAGGTTCCCTCATGTRTGCACTGTACGTGAACGATGTCAGGAGCAACCGTTAACTGGGAACACTGTGGTAAAGCCAGAAGAGGAGCAGCAACCGCTCTTGTCCCTTCACAGTGTTCATTAGCGCAGGGAGGGTCTCGGTAGAAGACCTAAAGCACAAAATAGGCAATTTGAACATTGCAGGCCAATATAAAGACTGCTCTGAGCTACATTGCTCTGTATATAAAGGAGCAATCACTCCAGCCAAATTTTCAGCTTCAATAATAATAAAAAGGTTTATTTGAAGTGAAATATAGACTACTGAAATATAGACTGAAAGAAGTATATTCTTCTTTTCTCTTGGCACATATCCCTCATAAAATGCCAACTATTTTTAGTCTTCTGTAGAAATCTAATCCAAAATGAAAAAGTACATTAGATTTAGCTGAACTGAAATGTTAGTTGACCTCTACATCGTGGGCAAAAGTGCAATATTGAGATTGAGGATGTTTTGCTGACACAAACAAGTGGAGAGAGACGCTGTTCACAGAGCAGAAGCTCTGTTTTGTTAGGAATATACTGAAGAACAGTATTTCATATTACAAAGCAGTTAYGATGAGAGTTTATGTTAAGAATGTTTATTTTTATGAAATAACTCCCTAACAGTGCTCTTCTTTTACAATTTTTACCTTCCTTTTCTTTCAAAGTTCATCAAAATCCCTTCAGTTCATGGGAGCTTGACTGTGTTTTTAACAAGACACTTCAAGTAATCACTGAATTTATTTTTAAGAACAATTGGAAATAATACCAACTCAGGAAAATATGTAATTTACATGAAGAATCTCCTATTTAAAAACTAATTCAGATGGAACGACTTATGTATAAAATCAGAACATTTACATGTGGTCTATAGTTACTGAAAGATATCAGTAAATGAAAGCTACCTCTGTAAATATCATTTTTATTTTTAAAGACACTTGCATTATTTTATTTGCGATTTATGAAAAGCTCTGGTAGAATCTTGTGACACAGTCATTGGCATTTCTTGTGATAAGTGCTTTTTTCCGCATTTGTTTTTAACCATATGAGTATGTTTTTAGAGATATATGTAGATACATATGTAAAAATATGCAGTTATCTCAGTAACAACCTAAGCTATAAGTTGAGAGCCTTCTATTTTTGATGTTTGTATTTGAATCATATTCACTTTGGATTTAACTGCCTTTTGAGGTATACAAGTTTCATTAGTTGGTCTTACCTGAACAAGAAGGAGTATAAATGAGGTGTATCTGGGTAAGATAGTTACATTCTTATAGTATTCCTGACTGGAAGTATTTTGCTTCTAAAATCTTGTGAAGTATGAAATATTTATTATAGAGATGTTGCAGTATGTGTTTTGACTGGTATTTTAAAGACTGACATATATTAAAAAAAATGAAGATCCAGCTGCAGAATTTGGGGCTAGTCTTTAGAGACTTCATTGCAGAGTCATCAGTTCTGGTGTTTTCATTTGACCAGTTACATGAATAGAGGATTTTTACAGAATGAGAAGTAAATTTCAGAATCAAAGACCCAAACGGAGCCTTCTGTTTCATCTAGGTTAGCAGAACCCTTCATTCTTCTAGTCAAAACCACAGCAACAGTGCTATCCCAGTGCCATATGAAAAACAGTGGTTTGAAAACATAGATTTCAGAGATAGGAATCTCTGTTCCATAGGCGTTCTGCTAAAAAGTGCATTGCTCTTTAAAATTCTCCACAGCGACTATGACTTTCTTCATTGAAAACTGCCTAGAATCTCAGAAATGAGAATCATATCTTCAAGCTTCCTAAACTAAAGAGCTTTGGGAAGAGTGTATTTGTCATTATGTTTAATTTGCACATACCTCACGAAAGAAAAGGCCAGGGGAGCTAGGCCGAGAACACAGCTGTACAGGCAGCTCAACTAATTGCCTCTCCATCCTCAACCTCATTTATCTTCATTTCTTCCCAATTATACCAAATTATCAATAGTCTCTGTTGCATCAGAGTCTTAATCCCCTTTATTCAGGCAGCATTAGATAGTGGCAGATGAATTCTTGGAGGGAGTCAGGGTAAACAGCCATGAAATRCCACCTCTGGCAGATGGCATTGCTCACAAGAAATGTGACAAAACATTTGGAATTTGTTACTAGGCATTGCTATGAGAAGGCAAGCTGTCAATATTTTTTTAAATGATAATCAAGGTGGTGCATACTTATACCACAAGCAAAAATAAATCCCAAACCTGGGGCTTCGTTAAGTTCATCTTGTGTATAATAGCAACACCGTGCTTTATACTTAGTTGTTAAAGCCTCTCAGGCTTTCTTTTGCAGACATATTTTCACTTATTTAGCATTAGTATAAGCATTTTAATGTTTGTGCTGTTTGTAGTTATTATGTACACTTTGGTATATTATCCTTGAAACTGTTGGTCATTTATAATCCTTCTCCTTAGAGGACGTGATGAAAAGCACTCAGTGATTTCATTGAGGACGGCTGCATTAGAGATTAAATGAGAGCACCTAATGGCCAGGCTTGAGAAATAAGAAAAATACTCTGAAATCAGAGATTCATTGCCCATARAAGAGGTCCAAATGCTGTGTTAGGWGTCCAGCGATTCGCATGARCRAAACTGAAAGCATGTTTTGAAGGAGGTCTGAAGTTGGCTGTTAACAAAGCTCTTTTTTAATGTTATTTTTAGACTGACATTAAGTGAAACACTGCAGATTTCACTGCTGACCTTTTGTGTGAATTAAGTTTACTCACAAGCTCTTATGGTGTTGGCAGAGCTCAACATTTTTTGGAATAATGTAGTGCAAAGAATCAAATGCCATATATATATATATATATATACATATATAAAGCAAGCTGTTTCTTTAGTGTGTATATAACTGTGTATAATATATATATTGTCTTTGTTCACATAGTGACACAACTGTTGGGGTACAAGTGCCTACACTTGGTGATCTTTCATGGAGATCAGGGCTTATGATAGTAAATCTCATTGGGGAGCTCCTAATTTCATTCAACTTCAGTATAAAACGTTAACAGTTAGACTGCATTTTGCAGCCTCTCCAATGTCATTCAGTTCTGTGTGGATATTTCAAGTTAACAGGGACTGGAAAACTGGCCAAATGTGTAAGTATGAAGTGCCACAGACTACATTTAATTCTTTTAAGGCATCCTTTATATTATGTACAGTTCGTCAGTATTTGAAATTTTTGAAAATACAGGAAATACATAATTCATTTATGTCACTACAGATTTATTCAGAAGATTACAAACTGCAACTGGTGCTGTTCATGAGAATTATTTCAAAGAATTAGTAAATGATAAGTTGCTGAAATTTGAATGATCTGATTTCCTATCATAGCATTACCTATCTGCTATGGATGTCAGATGTTCTCAGAACCTCTGAAAATCAACCTCAACTGTCTGGCTAGTTATAGGCACATTAAACATATACARGATGTCATCTCAGTGGTTGTTTTAATTGTCAAAAACAGAGGTGCTTGATTCGTGATCACTGAAGGTGTCAGCAGTTGTCATCACAAGAAGCTGAGTTCTCGTTCAGGCTTGCTGGTGTTCGGCTAAGGAGGAGGGTTGGATTTTATTCTTTTTGGCAGCCAGCCTACAAAGTGTGTTCAAAATCTGAAAGATAAGCTGCTGTGCTTCCCGCTTGTGTATCATCAACTTTAATGTAAACATGATAAACCAAATTTTTCCTTTATTTCTACCTGTTTCTGAAGAAAGATTTTGCCCCTGCAGTAGAAGGCAGTTGAGTGCTTTGCTAATGATCCTAATCCAGAAGAGATATCATGTGCTCAGCCTTGTTAGCTTTCTATAGAAAARTAAGTAGTAATAGATTCACACTTTTCTTACTCAAAAATGTTCTCAGTAATCATCCTGGGTGCACAAGGAGGTGGATCTGTAGTGCAAGAATGAACTATAATCTTGTGTTATATTTCAGAATATTATTGTACATTGAAACTCTGTTCTTTCTTCAGAGTTTRTCAACATTGTGTCAGTTGAAATAATGACACAATTTTCAGATTGTGTCTGATTTTTGGAAACCCTCTTTTGTCAAAACCACTTTCTGTGAGCTGTCAGGAGCCTCCCTGACCCAATTTGCCAATGGAGATGTGAAGGTGTGTGGTCTGTCCACCAGCTCAAATTTGCTGAGCTTTATAGAAGGAGACCTTGAGCAATGCAGAATAGAGGTCATTTAATACCGTGCAGGAAAGGGTTTGCATATGCTCCTGACATTGAGGAAGGTCCAGCCAAATGTGTCGTTWCTAAGGGCAAATTCCCTCATACAAAGGATTCAAAATTCAAAGAAAAAACCTACGCTTTATTTAGTAGAAGCAGAATAGAGATTTATTTTTCATTAATTTCATCCACTGTAAGAGCCAGAAGACATCGAAGGAAGGCAGCAAATGTCAGGTTAACTGTCCACCCCCGGAAAATGAGGTACCTCTTCACACAGTGTGGAATTCTCTGCTTTGAGATGTGCTGGATGTGAAAATTTTACACGAGTTAAATGGGATGAAAATTCTTTAGATGGAAGAAAATTGCATAGTGAAATATCAAATTAAAAAGAAACAAATAACTCATATGTTCTCTATGGGTTTTTTTTCTGCCTTGTCGCATTTCTTCCTAGATAGGAAGCAACTTGTTTTAATTAATATTTATGTGTGACCAAATCAGCAGAAGAAATAAAGTGGCTAATTTGTAGCTAATTCTCACAGTTATTTTTGAACGTTAGCATATCTTTATGATTTTTTGTAACATTTTGTATCAAACTTTGTATAAATATAGTGTTTGTGCTTCCTTTAGATATACTTTCATGAGGTGCTTTAGTGTTACAACTTTAATTAGCTTACATGATCTCTCTCTTAACATATATATATATATTATATATTGCAATAGTGGGTATAAAAAACACTGAGGAGTGCTTTTAATTTGTGTATATGTGAAGATACTGCCAGTGTGAAGCCCAGGCAGCTGAAGATATAGCCCATACCTTTCTATTCTTCCTTTCTATTTCCTTTTCCTGAATCTTTTAAATTTTCCACTTTTCCCCCCCCATTTTTTATTATTAATTATTTGAGGAAAAATTTTTCTGTTGTCTACATAAGGCGCTTTTGCTGAAAAAAGTTTAATTGTAGCAGCCAAGAGTCCCTCTTCACTGGTGTTGGGAGAGCAAAGCTACAGGGTACCATACTCATACACTGTATTAGCCATCACCATTGCTATATATGTAATTAGAAGGAATGAATGACCTAGTGATTTAAAACAAAACTAAAATTCTGTTTTACGCTGTCACTACTGCCTTTAACACTGAGTACCTAATACTGTTATTGTGGGATTTGTTTTGGCTGAAGACTCCTACTGTAGATACAGTCTTACTTTGCAAAATACCAGATGAAGTGGAACTATCTTGTACGGTCCTTTAGCTCTACAATCAGGATTATAACGTAGGAACTTTAAAAAATATTGTATTTACTGCTTTCCTATTTCTTCTGGTCTTTTTTAAGGGAAAAAAAATGTTACTTTTTTGCAAGTATCTTTCTGGAGATAATTGGAATATTCTCCTTAATTCAGTGGGTATTCAATACTCTGACATTCCTAGGTATTTTCAGTATCCTGTTGCTTTGAAATATAGTTTGATTTTACTGTCATTAAGACTTTTCAGAAAGTTTAGAAATTGTATTCAGATTTCAGATGACTTCTCATTGTATAATTATCAACAGATTACTTCACCTAAGTTGTGACAGACATATTTTTTAAGTATGACTGACTGATGGACAGATTGGGAATTGTTGAATTAATGGGCACATTTCAAAGCTTTGGCAGGGCTAAGCAGTAATTACATCTGCTGAACCACTTGATAAGTTTTTGGAAGTAGCCCAGTAAAGCCATCACTGGCTATCTTCAGTTTTAATATCTTATCCTCCACACTTTTATGGCTTTCTTGTAGGGCACCAAGAAGTTGATACAGCCGAGCAAACACAGCTAAACAAATCAATGCATTAAAGCTTAAAATACATGGCAGATCTTTAATTCAGATTTTCAAGTGCATGTGATCTTTTGATGACCGATGTATCCAACACTTAATCATGATGTAAACGAACACATCCTGTTCCGATTTTTAAATAAGAAAGTTTAAGCAATTTAGGTGTAATAAGGAACCGCAGAAAGCGGTCAGTCTTGCATGATCTCTGTAAATGGCATCTTATATTGCCCTTGTTGAGGACCAGAATATTGGGCTGAATGAAGASTGAAGAAGGTTCTTCTGACAGGAAAGTGATGGTTTACCAGGTTTACCAGGAATCAGATTAATTTGATTAAGCCAGTGTGTGTTTCAGTGGTGGAAGAAGTTGTATCTGCAGAGAAAGAAATGCTGTATTTGCTCAAGTTTCAGTCAGTAGTGACATTTTYGGAAGATTTAGGTAGATAAAGATCTATGGAGCATCTCTTGGTTCAAACTAAACAAGTATTTATTGTTCTGTGGACACAGCCAAAAGGTGACTGCTATGTAAGCTTTWGGTTTGGTTGTGATGGGGGAAAAGCTTTTAAAGCAGGGGGCACATAATATATTGGTCTTGCTGAATTTCCTATTAATGACAGGTTGGGCTTCAAACTGCATATAGATTAAAAATGATTCTTACCACACTACTTTTCCATTGGTGAATGGCTATAGTGAGACTGTTTAAGTTATCAGCTGCATTTGATATGGCAATTATTGCATTCTGTTGAGATGTATATGGGCTTTCTGGGCTTCTGCTTGGCATTGAAGCCTGATTTTCCATCAGATACTGTTGAAAAACTGTTTTTCTGCCTATCTTCTCTTCCTGGAACATTCAGATTCTGATAACATGAAGAGAGTTGATGAGAAGTTGTTGACTCAAGTGTTTTTGACAGACACAGAATATTCTGTGAGGCCCCAAACTGTGACTGTTCCTTTCCCAACATCAGTACGAGAATAGGATATTGGTAGGAGCAAATTGTCTGAGACACTTGAAAAAGGTGGGTCTCTGAATGCTGTCGGATAGGCCCAAAGTGTTAATGTCAGGTATGCGCTGCCCTTGCTGTGACTAAATTGTGATCATATGCCCGGAATTTGTGACTGATTTGTCAGAGTATTTGGTATCTTGCCCAGAGTAACACAGATGTGGTATGTATGCATAGAGGCAGGTAGAAAATGATTGGGAAGAAGGTTAGGCCACCTTGTAATCAGCGTTTAAATGTGGTGTTAGTTTAGATGTCCAGTTGTTCTAAGGTGACCAGATAACACAGATGAGCAATATTTCTTTTCTGGCAGGATTTCCACAGGAGGCTTTAAATCCTTCCAACGGAATCTCATGTTTCTTCTCTGACCAATTCCTTGTTCTTTTCTTATGCTTAATTATTGCAAAATGCATGGAAAATCCTTTTTTGTCTGCCACATCACAAATACAGGGTATCACTGCTTTGAGCACTAAAAACCCATATATATATTTATGTAGGGTCACTAACTGCTGAAATACTGTAAGGCACCTCACGTGATAGACCCTAGCACAGTATTTCATTAGAATGTGAGTATTGCTTCATGAGGCTAAATGGGGATATAGATAAGTGATTGTAATATTGCAGTAATTTTCYCTTATTGAAATTACGTATTCGGCAGACCACATGGAGAATTTTAACACATTAGGAAAAGGATAAAAAGTGTATGCAAGAATCACAACCTGCTGCTCTGTTGAGTATGTTCACCAGTTTATATGCAAAGCATTTTTTTTAGGAATTATGGGATCTAGATAGTCCCCAAAATTTCATAGGACTTAAGTGTGTGGGGGGCACTGATAGACGAATTCAGTGGCAATAATACTTCAGAATTATCAGCGCTGAATAGCAAAGTGCTGAATACTTTCTGTCTCTGCAGCTCATGCTTAATATGGATGATAACGTGAAAAATGTGCTTAAAAATAGTTTTAGAATAAAAKTGGACAGTAAAGATGGTATTGCTTTTAACAATTTGAGTTCAATTTTTCAGAAATGCATCACTGCAAAAAAATAAAATGACAGACATAGATTGAAGCAGTGTGGTGGTTCAATCCAAAGGTACCTCTGCCAGAGTGGATTTCATTTAGGTAGCCATTCAGTTTTAAAGCTGATAAAATGAATTTGAAATCAAATGAAAAGAAACTGTCACCAAATAGAACTTTGATTACTTTGTGGAGATCTTKCAATACATAAAACTAAAACGCTAATTTAATCTTCACAAATATATCTTCACAAAAAAAAAAAGTTTTTATGATTTGTCTTGAAGAACGTGTATGCCCAGAGAGGCTGACTATTAGAAAACATTTAACTGTAAGATGGTATTAAGGGAATTCTTGCTTCTCATGGCAGTGTAATTTAGAAGTTAATAGACTAGGGTTTGTTGCGTTAGTTTTACCTAGTTGAACATGAGTGTCATTCATGCCCTGAGAGATCAGCTAGCCCAGGTAACCTGTTCAGAGTGCGAAGTGCCAGGCTTATATTGTAAATATAAGGCTTATATATTCTTATATTGTAAATATAAGGCTTATGTATTGTAAATAACTCTTTTTTTTTTTTTTTTTTTTTTTTTTTTGCCAAATCCATTCAGCTTTACTCTTCCTTCTGGAGCAGGGGGGTTGGTCCTTTAGAAGTCCCTTCCAACCTCGGCCATTCTGTGATTCCGTGATCCCTCTGTGTCCCTTGGAGCACGTGCAACTTTTCTGTGTACACAGGCACAGACAGCGCAAACCATCCAAAGGCCTTTTTCCTTTCAACAAAGCAAATCTGAACGGGATAACGAGGATCGTGCATCACCTTTTCTATGTGGGGAGGTAGTTGAAGCAGGCCAAACCTTCAGTTCGCTTTTACGGGGTTGCCGACACATTCTTTAAGAGGCTGCACAGCTAAAATCCCCTTTCCTGCCTTTGGAGTTGCTCTGCCCGAGGACACGGCTGCCCCCGCGCTGCCTCCTGTGGGCGGCCGGGCGCCRGAGAAGCTTTGGCAGCTCCCGGGTTCTTGTCTCTCCTGCCCTTTCTAGTGCTGAGTACGACCTGTTCTAGGACAAGATCGACTAGAATGCAAACAAGATAAGGAAAAAATTACCTTTTTGTTCTTTAGTTTTATCTGTTGAGGAGAAGGTCGTATGAGTAGTGGGTGATAGCACTTAATGCAAAGCTTTTCATAGCGCAGCTAACTGATGTGTTGGCATTTTGACATGTCAACGTACTTCTGAGGACTTCAAAAATGTTCTAATGACACAAATCAACTCATTAGTATTTTTAGATGTTTAAGTCACATTGCTGTTTTCTGTTGTCTGATCTTTCCTTTCAGGGTTATGTGTTGGCTTTGTCATATGTTTTTTCCGCTCTTCCCTCTTGCTTCATACACATCCTAGGAGACATGGCTTGAAGTTCATCTATCTTTAGTAATATGGATCATTGTTTAATTTTAGACTGCTTATCTGCTGTCTTATAAACAACCAGAACTTTCATTAGCTTAGTAGGGACAAAGAAATTCCTTTTTCCTAGTGTAAGATTTTTCAAATACCAAACTATTTGAGAGCGGAAAAAATCAAACTTTCCTGGCTCATACTRTGTTGTTTCCCTATCTCATATTACATGTTTCACATCATAAAGTTTGTTACTTTCTCCTATAAGCTCATGATACCACAGATAGGATGTAGAACCAAGGTTGCKGGGTGTTTGGGATTTTTTCAGGGATTTGTCCACTATATTCATGCATGACAAAGCCTGCAGTATACCCCATAGATAACATAACATATGCAGGACAGGTTATGCAAAATATTTAAGTTAACATGCGCTTTTGTTGTATGTGGACAGTCTCAAAAGTATTTTTTCTTTCCCTAAGGAGAAGTGATAGGGAGCAAGAATGGCCTGCTGGAGATAAGTGTATTGCAATTTATTCTTGTGTTGCTGGCACTGAATACAAGAACAGATTTATGAGTGGAATTTGCAGAAGAAAAGGTTCTTACAGGTTGCAGTTGTAAGGAAAACTAGTCCAGTGATTTGGACARTAAGATATAAGTTAGAGTCAGGTTTCCTGTATGGCCTTAGACAAGTCAGTTTTCTTCTCAGTGCAATTCCTGATCTGTAAAGAGGAATATTAGTACTTTATCTATCACATACAACAGGTTTTAACCTTAGCGTGGAAATGTAGTTGTGCCTTCTGRCATTACAGCTTCGGGGCTGCACAGATTTGATGGATAAATCAGTGAGGTTTTGGGAAAGCCAAGTGAAACATCTAGGAATAAGCRTACGAGTAACTTGTAATGAGTAAAGGAGGAGTTTGGCCTATACATATAGGGGATGGGAAGATTACTGGAGAAATTCTTCTGGTGAGGAGTGTGGTTTTATCCCTTCCTTCCAAGAGCTCTGTGACAAACCTTCTTGTTCAGTTTTCATGGCTGCTGCCCAACTATGCGAAGTTACCTCACATACAAAATCTGCTTCGAAGCAAAATATTTATGCCATAGCATATGTAAGGCTATGTTTTCCAGAAAAGAATGGTTTAAAATGTAGATGTTAAATGCAAATTCACTAAAAARGCATCTGAAGAAAAATAAAAGTCATTTGGAAAGACTGGATACCAAACATTTCCTTAGCAAAACGTTATTTTATTATAGGTTTTAACTTAAGAAATACTTTACCACATAATACCACTGTTTCACGGTATTCATAGTGAAAAACCTGAATGTTAAGTATCAGTCAAATGTTGAAAGAGTAGAATGTAGAATATAAATTTATATTAAAAGTGCTGACACARACCTCACCATATTAGTGCTTGTAATTTCCCTGCTATGCCACATTATATGATATAGTATAATTCAGTGTATCTTTCTTTGTCGATGTATTACTCGTCATTTCACAAATTACAAATCTTTTATAGAAGGTAATTCCTACGTGGACATAGTGTTAAAATGATGGAGTGATTTCCTTTTTTCTCAGTCATTGATCTTTCAAACTTCTGCATTTAGCAGTATTAATCACATTTATTAGCTAAGTGTTGTCATAAAGAATGTTGAATGTTCCTGCTACTTTCATCTTCAATTAAAATGTTTTTTTTTTGCTTGCTGCCTCTCTCTGCTGCATCGCAATAATCTGTTACTTATTCTAATTGAAATTCTTGTTCATAAATTCAAATCAATGTCAATACGGCCGTTACACATTTTCATAACAATCTGCAATCTAATTTAAGATGTGTGACATACCTGCGAAGAGGAATATATCTGGAATACCTTTTTGCTCCAGATACATTTTTAAGGTTGGTTGGTGGAAGTTAGGAGAGCTCTAGCCATTGAAGGAGGGGATGCTAGAGCAGCCTTCCAGCAGGTGTAACAGAGATAAGGAATAAGAAGGAAGCTGAGCAGCTTGTGGAAGGGGCTGCGGCAGCAGCAGGAGACGACTTGGAGACTCAGGGGCTCCCTTCTTGCCATCCTTAATTGTGAAATAAATGATGTTTACTTGGACAATTTTATCCTTAAACGTTAAACTTCTTTMCTGTTTACAGAAACTGTTTTCATGAAGGTAGGTGATGCTGAAAGTTTCAAATTGTACTTTTTGCCTGATTTTAAGGCTTTTTTTTTTTTAGGTGTAGGTTTCAGGTGCTTTTTCGTGTGAGGCTGTAGATTTTGTTAGAGCATTAGTTGCTAGCCAACCAAAATGCTTTTATGGAAAGAACATGCCATTCACAGTCCCTCTTTTGCAGGTGGGAGTGAATCTTCCTGGGATAAAGAGAAACTTCAGTCTCCCATTACCACCGGCTCACAGCACAGCCTTGGCCATGCCACACTGTCGGGGCAGTCAAGCCTTGGAAGTGCCCATCCGCTCAGCCCTCTCCAGCAGAATCACCTGCTCACTAACAGTACGTACCGTGAGGAAGGAATCAGCACATGGAGATGGTCACATTGGCTTTTGGTTAGGGAGCATGGAAGAGTTTGAATTGCTAGTGAGAAATGAGGTGTTACGCTGGAAGGTGCTGGGACAGTGTAGAACCCCAGGCCTCAGAAAGAGCTCTGAAGCTGTGGATATAGGCATGGAAACCGAGAAATAGGCACATGCATTAGAGTATGGTTTCAAGCAGTGGTGGCCTGCAGTGGAAGTGTCTCATTCACCAGTTCACACTGCAAAAGGGCCTGGACAGAAGGGAAAAAACATGCAGTTCCTTAAAACTTTAACTTGGTGAGGAAATTCCCTTCCAGATGAAAGTGCAGACCAAAAAACACAGGAGAGAAAGAGCAATATGTCTTGTTAAAAGCAAGCAGAAACAATCCTAGTGTCCTGCAACTGGAATAGAAATGACACGCTTAAAGTTTGGATGTTCCTTCAAACGCGTCTTCCCCTCCTTTGGACAATGCGGAGAAGGGGAATCAGGAGTTCCCTTTTCTTCTTTATACCCAAAAGGAAAGTTATTCCAAATAGTAGTTCCAAAATTCTATAGTCCAGGAAATTAGTAAGGAGAAAAATTTATTCAAAAAAAGATGATAGTAGCAGAATGAAAAAAGTCACAGTACTTTTGAATCCATCTTATTTGTTTAAATCATTTATCCTTAGATTTTGGAAGCTGTTTTTAGTGTTAGGTTTTCCAGATAATGACCCTTCTGTCTCCTTTATAAAATTWTAAGAGCAGATACTTTTTTACCAAATATTAAATCAGGGCTATTGGAATGTCTCTTACAATATGTGTTGACATGTTCATGGGAAGGTAGGGACTGAGCACTTGTGACTTCCGTTTAGGAGCCACTGATTAACAGTCATCTGCTTCTAAAACTCATATTTCCTGTAATTTTTCCTTAATTCTACATTATTACTTATTTTGGTGTCTGTACCTGTCTTACATATAGGTATATTGTGTTCTCTACAGATCAAGAAAACTTTCAGGATATTGTCAGTAGATTTTGTACTAGGCAAATGTCTATAGGCTATTAAAGGGTTTAYTGAATGTCAGACATTATGTCTGATGATTTGCAAGTGTAAGATATATTTTCTTCATAGTCCTCTGAAATGTTTGACGGATTGTGTCTTAAAACTGGTGATGTGCTGTTAAATTCTGTTTGTAGTTTGCATTTAGTTTGCATGTCAATTGGACTTTAAGTAGACATACAACTCAGTGTGGACAGATGGTGTCTGGGAGTTTGGGAACTCTATGGACTATGAGGAGTAATTACTGGGCTGTGAAGGGAGACACACAGGGGAACAAAGACTCGTGCCTGCAAGTGCCGAAGAGGACTCGTAGTGAGGTTTAAAGTGAAGGGAGATGTACGTGGGCTTAGTTTATCACCTATCATAGTCTTCATTGACATGGATTGCCCCGTAAGCAAAATAGAGTGAATCATAAGACATCCCAGGAGTTGACTGTAATATACTTGAGCTGAACAGAAGTAGTGTGGAAGCCTGGAGTATATTCAGTCCTTTTGTGGTGGCAAAATGATGCTTTTTGTATCTGTTTAATCAATAGATTACTTTGGACTAACATATGCTAAATCAGTCAGTGATGTTTTTGTAGGTTCCATCATAGGAAAATGAAATTGGAATGAAAAATGAGAGTGACTGTGATTTATAATGATTAAAATAGAGCCAAAAGTCTTTTAAAAAATAAAAATAATTAATGTGCATAGCACATAGTTATGACTGGCTATATAACCATGCTAGTTGCCACTTGCGCCTCAAGTTTGTGGTGAGAATTTCTAATCTAAAATGCATTTAGAAGAATTACAAGGCATTTTGATGGGCAGAATGAGTTGTTTTTGCTGAAAAAATAATTTTGGATACCCAAAGGAAGATGTTTTCAAGTAGACTCTAAAGAATTCTATGTGAACTGGTTTATTTGTCTTGCTCTGTATTGTAGTCATTAGTAAATATGAAAAGTTATATGAAAAGTAAATATGAAAAGTTGAGGGTGACAGAACCCTGGCACAGGCTGCCCAGGGAGGCTGTGGAGGCTCCTTCTCTGGGGATCTTCCAAACCCGCCTGGATGCCGCCCTGTGCCCCGTGCTCTGGGTGTCCCTGCTGGAGCAGGAAGGTTGGACTAGATGATCTCTAGAGGTCCCTTCCCACCTTGAACATTCTGTCATTCTGTGTGATACACCTGCTGAAATAGGTATTAACAAAATGCARGCTCTGGAATCTGATTCTTACTAACAGGAAAAGTACCATGCTGGAAATGTCAGGATCTGCCTGGGAGGAGCAAACACCTTTTTTTTAATTGTTTTATATAAGATAGTAGATGACCATTTGAGATGATGTTTTTGGAAATGAAAATCTTTTCTGAAATTATGACTTCTTTTTGAAAATATGAAACTATTTTTCAGAAGTACCTGCATGCCTTGTGCTTTTGAAGAGGTGCCTGAACTTGTGCACTGTTGCCTGTGTGTTTTGCTGATATTGTTTGCTGCGTTACAACGGTGTGCTTGTTCACCAGTGTAAGCTTCATGTCCTCTCCTGGAATGTAAAGGCAGGAAGGTTGGACTAGATGATCCCTAGAGGTCCCTTCCAGCCTTGAACATTCTGTGATTCTGTGATAACACATTCTGTGATTCTGTGATAACACACAATAACGATGAGTCTGGAAGCCAGCGTAGGCCTGGGCAGGTTAGGAGCTGGGTTTTACAGTGGGGGGCTCACATGCTGAAGGTTCCCCGTGCTCTGTTCCAGGGATAGACCTGCCCTTCATGATGATGCCGCACCCGCTGCTTCCCGTGAGCCTACCTCCTGCCTCGGTCGCCATGGCCATGAACCAGATGAATCACCTCAACACCATAGCCAACATGGCGGCGGCGGCCCACATGCACAGCCCCCTGTCCAGGGCGGGCGCCTCTGTTATAAAGGTAAGAGGCATCCTTAGCATCTGGGAGACGTCTGTTTTTGTGGCTAAGGGATAAGGGAGACCTTCACCGTGACCTCTGAGGGAAGACACAAACCTGTGGGCTTCTATGCCCCTGAGCACTCCTAGGCTGAAGGTCCTGCTTAGCAGATAGGGATATATAAGAACAGTCAAGTTAAAGGGGTAAGATGCTCTTCTGTATCTACAAATGTGTAATTAAAACCAGATATTAGCACTCACTAGATACAAAGGAACAAGCAATTCTGAATCTGTTAAAGATGAAAAGCTATTCCAAAGTGCTGTTGAAGTGAAACTTTCATATTAGACTTAAAAGAAACTGCTGTAGATGCCAAGCATTGTATTGCAGTACCCCTGTAAAATAGAATGATAAYGGAGAAAACCATTCAAAGTACCTTATTGATGCAGAAGCCCTGGCCACATTGCTTTCTGGATGGATAAAATGCATCTACACTTTCAAAAGGTTTCTGGTATTGCCTTCCTAATAGTTTGTTAAGAAAATTTCCTACCTGTGTTGAGAGCTGAAGTCCTGTCAGATTTAAAAATATGATGAGACAAGACATTTTTGAAGAGGAAAGAGATGAGGGATACTGCACGTGAAGGATAGTTACTGTGGGATTCTCTAAAGCACTGTGTGTCCAATCAGTCTAACTTATGAATGTTTATCCATACCACCTGCGTGTTTCTTTCTGGAAAGCCAAATTTTGCCAATATTATAAGACAGTTATTTTAGTCCATTTTCCTGTATGTTTTTAAGTATGGCAATTCTATATAAACAGAACTATCTGGATGAGTATATGTCTTTATTTTGATTTTGCTCATATGCACTAATTCACTGAATCTCTTTTGTTTTAATTATAAAACATCTAATGGTAAAGTGTCTTTAGCATAGGAAAAGTTACTCATGCACAGTTTAATGCTGTGGAGATATTATAAGAATAAATTAATTAGGATTGCATTGTACTTTTTATTGCTGCAACTTGCTATGGCAGAAAAATTTGTTTCTACACTAAGCAGGGAAAGAAAATAATAGTTTACAACCAAGTATGTTTTGAAGAAAGCGAGAAAATCTGTGTCACCCGGGACAGTAGCACCAAATAAAATCTCTTTTTGATTTTGTTTATATTTTATTGTCATTTGATTGTGAGAGACTGGTAAAAGCAGTTTGAGGGTTTTTCTCCTTGTTCGTGACTACTTAGGATTTAAGTATTTAAAAACACATCCGTGGTGAATAGATGTTGAATAGGTGGTAGATACATCTGATATCTCAGTCATAGAGCTGTTAGAAATTAATAGAGGCTCCATTACTTTCACTTAGTAACCTTTTCTGTAACTGCTCCAGAGACTTCTTGAGAAACCCATAACTTAAACACAGGCTTAGAATACGTGTAGCAGCAAATAACTTCATAAGATTTGATTATAACTTAGGTGCTATCACTGTGTCTAAGTGAAGATTAAATATATCCTTGCAAACCMCGCTAGTTTTTTGTAATAAATCTGAGAGTTTTTGCAAGCAGTTACATTTCGAGCCTGCTCTTTGGCAGGCTCTTGCTGGTGTCTGCTCAGCTTTCTGCAGCACCTGCAGTAGAGCATAGGCAGGATCTCCCCAGCAACAGYAGGATTTGCCAGCTTCCTGGTGGGAATTATTCCTGCATGATCTAGAGGAAAATACAGCAGTAGCTAATGCGACAGAGGGGCCACGTGCACCCAGTGCTGTTACTCTCACCTGGCACGTCATGCTGTATCTTTGTTATTTATACTGAGTGCTGAAGCTATATATTAATTTTATTGTGGTATGAGGCTTCTTTTTTTTTCCTTTCCTTTCCCATATTTACAGTCTTCTGATTCTCAACAACTATCGATGAAAATGAAATCCTTGTACAAAAAGAAACATGTGAAACTTGCTGCTGGTGTTATCCATCAACAATATGAGATATTGTTTTATTATTACAGTATTTAAGTTCATGTGATAAGTACAAAAGACTGCTTTACATATAGTGAAATTAGGACATTGTAAGGTTACTTAAATTGAGAAAAATGAATTAAATATGTTGAATGTTTATCTATTTCTATCCTCTGACTAAAATACCACTTGGCCTGTTTTCTATAGGTGTGAGTGTCAGCTGCTTTGTAAAGGTTTTCAGTGAAGTCATTATGCTTTTTATATCACGTTTGCCATTTAGAAGTTAGCTGTTCTAGCAAAATTTGCGTGATCAGCAAAGTTAACATTTAGTGCTCCAGAAAGAAATGTCATAACTATGAAATTTGATTCCTCCTTGACAGGAACACTATAAATTAGGCAGTCGCAACAATCAGGCCCACAAAACCTCCTTAGCCATCCATAATACCATCTAACATGATCATCGCCGCACCCAGTAGTGGTGCTACAGCCAGGCCTGTGACCGTGTCCCTGTGATAAATCCATCTTTYCAGGGATTTACTGCTCACCTAAGAAAGCTTGGCTCAAAGCTCCCTATGAAACTTGGCTCAAACAGTTCAGAAGAATCCAGATAACTGAGGGTGTAGGATGGCCAATAAAAAAGTGACAGCAGTGGTGACTTAAGCACCTTCTCTCCTCTCCCTCCTCACATTTCCTCCTCTTTTTTTCCAGACCTGTTCTTCTGCTGGATGTATTCTGTGCTTAGTGGCCTAGGTGTATAAATACTTTGCCAGACTAGTGCTGAGGACTATTCTGGGGTAGAACTTAGCTGAAGGAGCTCTTGAATTGAGAAGTAGTGAATAAGTGTAATAGTTTGCTATCATTCAGTATTGCCTAACGCTCCTAACTCAGAAGACTCTCTTAAATGGCATTATTTTCACTTTTAGAAGTGAAAGCTTGAATAGGCCCTTTATATAGAAGATAAAGCACTTTTCACTGAAGTTTATAGAATAACTCATATCTAGAGAGCTGTTATTACTTAATGTTAAGATTTTTTATTTTACCTATAATAAGCAAATGCATGTGATTTTTAATATGCATTGACAGCATGTGGTTTATAATAAAGGAGCTGTTATGATTTATGCTGAGAACACAAACTGAATAGAAGGCTGCAAACTAGCCCCAAACTCAACAGATCATTTAAATTAACTTAATTCCAAAGGAGCTGAGACTTCACAGTGCATATACATGCACGGCAAGTCCCAGCAGAAATGAGAATAGCTCTTTGCCCACTGACAGCACTTTTCAACCTTGTAATGGRATCATGGCTTATATAACAACTCCACTAGCCCTCAAACTACGTGTGATAAAGACATCAGGAGTATTAAGGTAGTTGTATCAAAAGGTAAGCCTAAATCTCAGTTTATTCAGATTAAGCTTGAAGGGGCTTAAATGGTGAAAGAACTTACAAGCTTACAGAATTTCAGCCATAAGAAAAAAGAAAGATGGTATGCTGAGTTCATCAAAACAGATGGGGAAAGGAGACTAACCAGGAGGGCCTTTAAAATTACTTGTTTTACAGCTTTCGTCTTCTCTGTTCTTAGCCTTACAGCCCTTAGGTGACATGTGGGAAGGAAMGGAGAAACCCTGGGAAGGAGAAGGGCAGGAATTCCTGGAGTGGTCCAGTGTGGGTTGTGAAAGTTGGATGAGGGCTGGCAAGAGCCAGGTGTCTGAGGCCTTATGTAGGAGGGAGCATGACACACGTTGGGGCGCAGGGAGCTTGGGGTGGCTGTTGGAAGAGGGAGGGCAGGAGCCCAGCCCAGGAGACAAGCCCATGTCAAGGSCTGACGTGGAAACCCGTGGTGGGTTTGACTTCTCTCTGAATAACTAGTCATTCATTGCTTGGAGACGTGTATACTGTCATGTTCTTGCTCCTGCTAGGCCTGAGGCTGAGCTAGACCCCGGAAAGGAGAAATCCAAGGTGCCTTCCCACAGTGATGTCCAATAGGGTTTTGAAAATGCCATGGAGRCTGGCAAGAGACATTTCTGTGGAGATGTGCCTAGGGGAATTGCAACGTGAGTTCACATATTCTCTCGAGCTCTTGGGAGCAAATGGATGAAGGAARCTGGTTTAGGGAGAAACATGGAGATTGAAGAACCAGGAAGTCTTGAGAAGGCTGAAATGGAAGCCAAGGCCTCATATGGCTCATCTCCAATGTGCCACTCACTGCTGGAGGACCTGCTCCCTGCACTTGACTTCTGTTGTGTCTTGTGGGGGTTCAGGTTCAAGTTCAAGCCTAGGAAAGAAGAAATGTGAGAGCATTTGGAGATCAGTGGGGTTTGTGCCAGTACAGTGAGGGCTGCCAAGCGACACGTTTCTGTGTYGGGTCTGTGTGGGTCTTCCCATATCTGCTGAGGGACCAAGGCCTCCAGTGCCCTTTGAAATAGGGTGGTGGGACAGACTGTGATTAGGATGGGCTTGAATAAACTGTTGGAGGGAATTTACACCTTATACCAGAGTCCTTGATCTACTCCCTTCTGTGCTAGGTAACAAAAGAAATCTGAGCCTGGATTAAGAGTTAAAATTCTAGCCTAAACTCTAAATTTCAGACAGGCCTCCAAAGTGGAAACTTCATATGAAATGAAATATTTTATTTCGTTAGGGAAATTGAAATTTCTTATTTTTCCTCCAACTCCAAGCAATTTCCTATGAAATTTTTTTGGTCTGCTAATAAAAGAACAAAACATTGTTTGTATTGTAGGATCTAGACATGCAGTGGGTTTTTTTGAGTCTCCTTTTCTTTGTGTTCTGTTTTGTGGTTTTGTGGAATTGTTAAGGCATTTGTAAAGGATGTATATGACATGATTTTAAATTCCCCGAGGAGAATACAGATGGGCTGTGTAATTATTGCTGAGAGGTGCTATTTTCAGCATGCTGTACAACTCACATTCATAATATTTACCTGAYGGCCAGAAAAATGTAGCCATCTCAGAATACTCTGAAACAATTGTTCYCAGTAAGAAAACACTGATAGTTACAGAATTTATAATTTATTTAATTTTTTATCACTATATCCATTCACTTCATTGTGGATTGCTTTTAGAGCATTGTAAGATTTTAAAAAATAAAACTTT
This sequence comes from Nothoprocta perdicaria, assembly GCF_003342845.1. Lineage (NCBI taxonomy): Eukaryota > Metazoa > Chordata > Aves > Tinamiformes > Tinamidae > Nothoprocta > Nothoprocta perdicaria. The sequence goes on from NW_020454871.1 coordinate 1,090,541, forward strand.
TGTAAAAATTATCTCACAGAGTAGGTTTCGGTTTTTTGTACGTATTCATTGTTGACAACTTGTTGGTGAAATCTGTACTAGAACGTGTTAGAGGGAGGATGTTTGAGACAAAATAGTTCGTTTGCTTCTTAGAAAGCCAATTTTTGTGGCTGTATCTGTAGCAAGGAATGTGTAATTGTGCAGTTCTGTATCATTTTATTCATTGATACAGAGGAACTAATATGTTAGGAGATACTCAAGTCTCCAGGTTGGATTAAATGGCATTTCTCTCGCCCTGTGAAGACAACTGTGCGTGTTATCACTAAGAACTACTAGTTCCTAATCTAAAGAATAACTAGTGAATACTTAGTTTAAATTTGAAAGTGGAAAAGGTACAGTAAGAAGTAAGTACATCTTTTTCCCTCTACTCCTCAAATCTGGCAAGGGGATATTGCTAGGCCAAACACATACTAGCTTTTAGCTCTGGCTCAGATATTTTTAGTATTGGCATAGACATTTGCATTGGTACTTAATAACTAATATCGCTATGACATAAATTTGAGCCAGCATTATCATCATTAGTCCTGGGAGTACATTGAGTAGCAGCACTGGATGAAACAATTCATAGGACGGGGACAGGTATAAAGCATAAAGGGGCTATCTGATTTTATTCCACATTCAAAATMAAATGTAAAGGTAAAATCTTAATTTAATATGCCAGTGACGGTTCATAKAGTTTTCCCAGAGATTGCTAATTTAAGAAGTGGTGAAGAAGGAGGCTCTTGTTTGGCTGCTTACCAATGCCATCTGATTAGCTGCGGTTTTCTGTTTGGCTGAGCAGCTGGCAATTAATGAATTGATAGGAAGTAGTCACAAGGTAATGGAATTAGCAAGTGAACATCTGGTATTAAAAATTAGTAAACATAGAAGAGTTTTTATGATTTCTTAAATTTGGTGGGGAAATAAATGCCAGTTCACTACAGCTGAATGGACTATATGAACACAATGAACAAAAGTGCATTTCAAATGGAAAAAAAATATGTTTTAAGTGAGCGAATCCCCAATACATTTCAAAAGATGAATGGGATCCAGCTGGCTTTTAGACGTACAGATTCTATCTTAGTTTTTACACCAGCTGTTTCTCTTGTTTATCTCCAATTCGTACCACAATCGGAGATATTATAACTGGTTTAGCAGACCAGCAAATGCTCCATTCTCTTTGTGTGTGCCCATCTCCAGACTGAGGTAACTCAAGATACAAACCACTCTTCACATATTTAGAAATAGTAACCAGTCCTCTACCATGATATTTCTTGTGGAACACTGTCCAGCTTCACCTCAAATTTAGCACACTTTTGTTTGTTGTCTTAGAATTGTTCTTTTTCTTTAGGAAGCCTAAATTATTTATTGCATTAAGCAATAATGCAATAGTCAAGGACTGTAAACTTTAAAATACTTTTAAAAGCGTATTTGGTCTTAGTATCAAAGGAGTGTTAGCTAAAATGAATCAAGAAGAAATATGTGACGAGTGCTGCAGCGCGTCTGCAAGCTGGCTCTGCTGCTGGCTGCACAGTGTAGCTCCTCCTGAGAAAGGAAGCAGCTTCTCTGTGGTAGCCACCTTTTGAGGGTCTTAGGTGCCCAGGTTACCAGTGCAGTCCATTTGGGGAAATTAAATGGTGATTTGGCAAGCACTGGGAGATGCAAGTGTGGAGAGATACGTGTTTCTGTGGGGAAGTAGTGTGCAGACTAGTATCAGAAGATTTGGTCTATGAGAATCTGATATTTTTCCAGTCAGGTCATCAGGTTTGATTTTATTTATTTTTTAATAGTTAAAAATTCTGATCTGGACCTAAAGAAAAAGGACTCTCTGTTTTTCCTTCCTCACAGTTTCATTAGCGAGGTCTGTTCAGTTCCAAACTTTTTTGCCACTGTAGAGTACAGAAGCAGCACCTCAATTATATGTGAAATATCAAGATAAATGTCTGAATAAAATATCCAGGACTCAGACAAACTTTCAAAACGTCTTTGTCAGCAGTGAAATGCCATTAAATCCTCTAGGAACTCATTAATAGATTAACATTTGGGAGAGTAATTACAGCTACATTAGAACTATGAATAAAAGCAAATAAAGGAAAATCCAGCTCCATCACTTCTCTATGCTCTTGACATAAAATGAAGATCAATACTATAAAAAAAAAATCAGAGAAAAGGAATTAAGATCAAGATGATTATATCAAAAATAGGTAAGCTGTTCATATATGTTTTTAATAAAGCTGTTGTAGATGCAAGGGTTGCATACTGTTTCATACTGTTTCKGTGGAATACTACCTCAGAGGGGGTAGAATAGAAAAGGGATACTGAGGTGAAACCAAGGATGTATCTAGAAATTGGATGAGTTGATGAGTCAGTGCCGTTTACCTAAATGAAAACTAAAATAAACAATGTCGTGTTTTGTAGCTGCATTTTCTGAGCCAAAGCAAGACGCTGTTCTTTAGTAAGACAGAAATATATTGCCCTTCAAAAGGATTAGGTACTACAAAAGTCTTTTGGGAAAATTTATGGTACAGTTCTGTAAAGGGAAGAGAAAAGATAAGATAAAAGAGGTACTGTAGTTAGATAAATAGGTGAGATCTTGAGAAATGTTTTCATTTTTCATAAAATTCTCACAATCTGTAAACTGTGTGTATAATTCTTTGCATTATAACCTGGATTATGCATCTTACAAATTTATGAAAAATAAGGAAATTCAAATTGAGAAAATACAACTTTTTTWAGAAATATATCTCCAGTAATATAAGTGTTCCTACTGTAGAACCAGCATGAACTGCAATATGCCAGTGGAAGCTAAGCAATTTTCAAAAGAAAAAAAAATACATATATATATATGAAAAGTAACAAGGTTGTAAAATTCATAAATGACAGATAAAATGAAGTCATCAATGTGTAAAAGAAGGTTTTACATTTGCAATTTTCCTATTTAAATACCCTCATTGATTTGTTACAAATACTGTTAACCCTGTGTTTGGAAAACGGTGAGGACATTATCACTTGTGTTCTCATTTGTAATAAAATAGATTAACTTGCTGTGAAATTTTAACTAGGCTGAGACACAACAGTAGCTACCTAATGAACCAGAGCACATTGCTGTTAAGTAGCTAAATAGATGCATACTGATTACAGGACTGAAAAATGGATCTGTTTACTTGCAAAAAAAGAGACTGCTCGTAGTATTATCTGTTATAAGTAGAGCAAATTCAGCATTATATTTCCATACAAACAGTTAGAAATAAACAATTTCTCAATCAATATGCAGTCTCACATGATGATAACCATTTGTGTTACATAAAATGCAGGAAATTTCAGCACTTTTCTTGCACATGGGGAAAGCTGTTCTCTGTATATGTAAATTTTTATAGCTGGTAAGACATTAGATGACATAATCAACTATTTCTCTTAGAAAGTAAGTGATTCACAGTGTGATTAAGAATGACATTATTATTTGACATATTTATTTCTGCCTGAACATTTCAAAGTAAGACCCTGAGTTTGAAGGCAAATTGCTTGAATCAGGGTTTACTTTATAATGAGAGATATGAGAAAATACAGTTACCAGAAGGAGCTGGAATATTTGCTTTTCTGATTTATCAGCTTGTGAATTACTCAAATAACTCACATTTAAGATGACTTATGTGTTTATTTGTGTGACATCTAAGTGTTAATTCGGAGTCATTTTTGTCCATAGATTTGGGTTTTTTTATACAGAACAGTGGGCATGTCCTCTCCTTGGCTGTTGATTTCCATAGTTGCAATAGACAATGAAATATCCTTAAATTATATACCCTCCTGTAAATTTAACCATTTTAAAGTTAATATTTAATTTTAAACCAAGTATTCCTCTTGGTAAGAAGGAGAGGGAGTAGTGCTAAAGAGGACTTAAATCCAGGCAGATATAATTACAGTCAAAGTCTTCTGTTAGCTGTGACTTATCTGCAAACTTATKTAAAGAAAGGTAAAAGACACAGTATTTAAAAGATCAGGGTTCCATGTGTAGGGTTCCTGATATATTTAGGAAAATACATCTTGGTGTGACTGTTAAAATGTGACTTGTTAAACAGAGCTTCCATAGAGCAAGTGCTGACTCTCGGTTAAATTCCACTGCTCAGCAGTCTCTAAAACCAGCCTTCCTGAGAGCCAGAATAAAACAACGGGGACTTTAAGAGCAGTGATTTTGCCTTTTTTTTTCCCCCACACAATTTGAAATAATGAGAAACACTATGTTGAAACAACTCGGTTATCAGAACCTTAAGATTATGTGACTCAATATAATAAATTTGTTTCTGTTAAAACTTAATAAAAATTTTTAATTAGCATTCAAAAATACTGCAATTAGAAGTCTCTCTTTAAGATTTATTAGTTATTGTATGTTCATTAAATAACACACGGTTTGTGAAAACGGATCCATTGGGGATTAATAGCTATGTAATAGATACACATCTGTTACATGATTTTGAGCCTCAGTTGTTATTTAATGTCCAATAACTATCCTATTAAAAGCACATTCAATGCTGCATTTTCAGCTGGTGTGATTGGAATAGACAACTATCACCCCTTATTATTAGAAGGATCTATCCTCACATTCCCCTTGCATCATTCTCAGATGTATCTGTAAATATGAAGATTAGTATGTTTCTGAAAAATCATTTTAATGGGTAACAGAATACCCTGGAAAATGTCGATCTTACTGCTAGTGCTATTAATGAGTTGCCTCGGTAGGTTATGAACAGAAGCAATTATGGTAGCTAAATGCAATGGAAAAATAATAGAAACTACTATTCAATTGCTAAAGCTGCATTATGGATTTAGCATATTTCCTGACAAAAACAAAGGAAAAAATTCTGATGCAATTCAGTTTATTTTAAAAAGCACATGGTGAATTGCCACCGAGTACCCAGACTGCAAACTCTAAATGCAAAATCCTTCAGAATAGGTTAGAAAGGGGCAGAAAAATTGCCAAGTTCCTTTGAGACAAGCTCCCCAGATTACTCTGTAATTGGGATTTTTAATGATGTGGGGGCAAGAGGATCTCCCTTTTTAAAACAACAAAAGCAGGTAGTATTTCAGTTCTCAGTTTCCACAGAGAACAGTTGGTTACCAGGGACAAGGGCAACTCCAGAGATTAATTTTCTGGAATGCTGTCAATCCCAGCTATTAATTAGAGTTAATATCAAACTTTTCTGTGCAAATGTGCACATGCAGATTTGCAAGCTCCTTCTTATTTTTGTTCCTAGAGCACTTTTCACGCAGAAGTGCAGTTGCTGTGCACTGCCAGGGGCCTTGTCAACACTCTCAGGCTTAGAAGGCACATAGCTCAATCGTTATTGTTTTATCTCTTCTTGTGAAAGAGTTCCCATTTGCAGRCTGATTTAAAGGACATATAGAGGATTAAAAGCAGAGCATTTTGAGGGGCTTTTGCTTGAGCACCTCTTAACCACATGGGACCACATTTACCCCAGGAAAGTCAACTCCAGTCGTTCTTGCAGCCTGTCAGGTTTCGGAGTGAAGTAATTCTTGTGAGGTGTATTGCAACACCTTAAATAATGCCGTTACATTACATAACACAATATACATACCTAATACATAATGCATAATGCAATACATAAATCTTGCTGTAAGCTCGTTTCACGTGAGGTAGTTCCTGCAACAGTACTGTGTTTTTGCACCTGTGCGTTCAGGTGCAAACACGATTTCATGTGTGTTTCCATCCTCAATTTTAATATCTGTAGATTAAGACTAGTGTACTGGAGATAATTATTTATATCCTAGTGCTAATGTATTGGAGAGCATTATTTATATCCTATGTGTGAAAACGTTATGAGGTAAGACAGCATACACAAAAAAAAAAAGGTGGTAAGTAGTAGATTGTGACACAATGGATAAAAAAAACTGCCCAGATGCATTGCATGATCATACCAACTATTTTAATGTGAATTCTACTCATTATTTATCTTGCAAAGAATATTTGTTATTTCTCTATCAGTCCCCTTTCAGTCCCCGCTATTTTTCTCTGTTTTGAAGTTCATTAATCAAACTGCACAGACCTGGTTTTGTTTCTGTTTTAAGGAAAGGATTCAAGACAGCCCTTCTCCAGCTCCCTCTCTAGAAGACRGTCAGAGACCCGGGAGCCACGCGTCCTCGCACCAGAGCAGTAGTGTGTCCAGCTCTCCCTCCCAGCTGGACAACACACCAGACAGAATTGGTTAGTGCTTGCAGTAGTACTCTTTTTAGTAGTACTAAATTTCAGTAGTACTAAATTTCAGTAGCAGAGAGCTGTCATCCATCAACTTCCAACTTTTTTAGCTGTCATCCATCAACTTCCTTCCTTCCTTCCTTCCTTCCTTCCTTCCTTCCTTCCTTCCTTCCTTCCTTCCTTCCTTCCTTCCTTCCTTCCTTCCTTCCTTCCTTCCTTCCTTCCTTCCTTCTCCATATCTTTATTAAACTTGCTGCTTTTTTATATTTATTAATTCTTAAATCCTTTGCTCTATTAGCTGCATTGTTTCTGTGTTAGAAGTATTTTTCTAATTAGTTAATGTGAGCAGTTTGTAAGAAATTGCATTCATCCCAGTAATAATTTTGGTTCTTTGTTTAATCAACTTGAGCAAATTTGCTTTTGCTGCATGTCTTTCTTAGCTTTGCGCAGCACTGGAATCCTTATGGGCAATCAATTGCTTTAGAAACTRTATAGTGTGAATAAGTATCAGGTCAACAAAATATTGGGAAAAAAAAAGAAATAGACTTTAATGCTTTAATTTAATATTATTTTTAGTAATGTTATTTAATATTGTCCTTTTTTACTGACAGTCTTATGTAGCAGTGCTCTCTGATTTTCTTTTTCAGCTCTGCTGACCAACAGCAGAGAAGGAGAACTCATTGATCAAGAAACTGGGACCAGCCTAAAAAAAATACAAAAAGAGAAAGGTAAAAATTACAGATTGTTTTTCATATCAGACATTTAATTACATTTATGATCCGTTTTATTTTTTCTTCTAGTATACTGTTTACCCACTAGAATAATATAAATAAGTTAAATGCCTAATTGTGATGAATAATACATCTAGTGAATTTAGATTGCATTCTTTTTAGGAAGTGTAAGCAAGCAGATCTTTGCTTCCCTATATTTATATAATACAGCACTAATATGTTTCCAGTCTTTTGAATCTATTATTTATGAGGTTGCTAGCAAATATTTGTAGTTCCACAGTTACATAAAGTTATTGAGGCAGCTTATTGAAAACGACGACCACCTTTTTTGTATCACCAGCTCTGATGCAGTCACAGGGAGGMAGAACCTGAAAACTTTCACGTACTTTATATTTCCTTACTCCTCTCCCCCTGTTCTTGAAAGTGGAAGCAGCTTTGTGTTATATAGCGATTACTCTAGGCCTTTAAACACTTTCCTCACTGGTCCCTAGATGAGCACTTTTATGCCACTTTGGGTTTATTTTCTGTCTGCATCTTTTTGCTTAAATTCTCTGCTTATGTTTTCCATTGCCATTTGCAAACCAATACCTAAGGARTTAAAGAGGTATCAACCATACGTTCACTCCGAAGATAAAAAATGACACTACTCTGGTAATTACCTCGATGAGTATTTAGCCTAAACCTCGAAGTGTAGCTGATTTAAATTTTATTGAGCTAGCATGGTTTCCTGCCACATGTCTAGTCATTTTTCAGCAAAACAATTCAATATCCTGTAGGGTCCACGATGCAAATCATTTATTATTGATAGTAGTAGCCCTTTGAATTGGGATACATGAACGTACAATTTAAGAATAACAGTAGATATTTCTGATACCCAATCTCTCCCAAACTATGAAATTCRTTTAAACCCCACCACCTGTGAACTCACTTACCAAGTGCTCTGTCCACTGAACTGTCATTGTAACATTTATGAAATCATAAAGATCTGACACCAGTATGTATTTTTTACCRTAGTTCATCTTAAGATTAAAGCTATACAGCTTTCTTCATTTGTTGGTCTACATTTTTACATAGTATTATTCAGTTGATTATGAACTGGAAAAATAGTCTTTAGACATGTGTTATTTCTGCAGACACTTAGAGAATTTTTGAACATGAACTGCTGAGAGATTCAGCTGTATGAAAAAGAAACTACCTCCTTTAAGCATTTCAATAATCATGAGATATATTTTAGAATTGTCATTTTAAGGATGGAAAAAAATTTCTGTTTTTCTGCTTACTCTGCATGGGTATGTATTTTTCTCTGCAAATATGAGAACTAGAAGTTATTTCTTTTTGTCAAGTAAGGGCATAATTTTCACTTATTTGTATGATTGCAGAACTGAAACGTTAAGATGATGTTATAATGGGACTAATGCTGATGTTTTAAAAGGAATAATATTGTTATGTTGGCGTATATGTTATGTGTACAGCCAACAGTTACAAGCAGATTTCACATCTGGATTAATTACAGGTCTTGTAGAAATGTCTTTAAATAGAGAATCTCAGTGCAGCTTTGCAGAAGGACCCACTAAGGCTGAAGGTTGCTTCTGAAAATCCCCAGCATGTCAGGTGTGTGCTAGGCTTTTGTGCCCCCATAGAAATGGTGTTACTTCTCAGCGATCTGCCTCCATCTGAACATTCATTCCTACTAGTATTATGATTCCTTGGTGAATAATCATTTTGGACCCCCATTTTGCACTACTGTGTGATATAAAAAACACAAGCAGCACGTGTGTGTTCAAGCAGTAGCCGATCTTTTACGTTGCTCTATAACCTGCACTTTAAAACTCATATATTGGAGGAGAGTGTGAAACACATTGATGTGGATTTACAATAGATCACACTTCAAAAGAACATTTTTCATATTCTGATAGTCGCTGAAGTGTAGTGGGTACTGGGTTGCTCAGCAAAAAATATACGTGCAATTTGCATACGGAACAAGCTTCGTTTTCAAAACCTGCCATTATTTTTACTAAGGCAAAATATATTTACCATGGAAAAGATTTTCAAAGTTATTAAGAATGAATGTAGTTAAAATAAAAGTATCAACATTTATTAAGTATGACAAGTAAGCGGTTTATACAACCGTGGCAAACATATGTTTTCACATCTGTTTTGAGTAATATCGTCATGATTTTAAAAATGATTTATAGCTCTGCAGGCCATAAAATGCCAGCTTTGCTGTAAGTTGGAAGTTTTCAAACAACAAAGAAATTATTGAAGGCATATATAGGCTGTGGTTTTTGTATTCTACGCCTTGATACATCTGTACAAATCTGAGCACTCTGTAACAATTAGGGTAGCAACAAATGAAAATTAAGTGGCTAAAATTCAGCAGTGCTACTACTCATATGAAAGCTTAACATAAAAAAACAATAGAACTTTAATTATTTTAAGCAAATATTTTGGTATCCCTCAGGAGACGCAATTTTGGTCTTTCTRTATCCTGTTTAAAGTGACCTCAGCCCCAGACAAAAAACTGTCACTTTGTTTTCATCAACATAGTTTCAAAATAATCAAGTTTGAACAGAAATTAGCTAAACATTATTTTCTCAAGAAGACGGTTAATACTGGGGGAACATAATGGGTATGGGACATAATTTCCAGAATTAATGGCTATCTAAGCACAGAGGGATTAAGGTCTCCTTATAGACCCCAAGTATAAATGTATCAATATTTACATGTTATAGATACAATGAGAAATAAGCAGTTTTGCTGATGAATGTCCTGGTGAATGTCCTCTTCACATACTTTAAAAAAAACTGAAATCAAGAATAATCTCATATTCTTTTTGTTTTCTAAGTACCAGAGACCCCGGAGTCATTTCATAAGCAGAGAATGCCATAATATGTGGGTTTGCAGCTTGTAAGAGTTTCTTTTTGCAAAATATCTCAAGTGACATGCATACTGCAACTGTTCCCTAGAAAATTCAGACRTATTTCTATATTTTCTATCCCCCGAGAGAGCTGAAGAACATGGTGCTCTGCTCTGGGTGAAGGCCTTTCCCCACAAGTTTCAGTTGTTGTTAAATWTAACCTGCGAGTGAACTGACAACTGCTAAAATGGTGGCCTAGCAGTAGATGTGATCGCTCTTCAGTCAGTCAATCAAAAAGAAAACAAAATGTGAAACCGAGGCAAACTCCTATTAACGCTTAGATCCGCGGCAGAGTTTTCTGTTTTGAAGAGCCAAGTCTTGCATCATTACGGTTAAGTATTTAACCACTGCTAAAACATTTATACACATAGGGGCAGTTATACAAGAGACCTTTTCTGGGGCCACATCTTCTAAATGAAGTTTAACTGATATGGGGTCTTGTCAGTAAATAATTTATTTCCAAAATCATTTTAAAGAATGCAGTCTTTTTGAAGACTTAAATGGATGCCTCGTAATTACCTTGGCAGATGGGCCAAGACAGTTCTGTACATTCATATATATTTTATTGATATGTTTTATTAATTAGATTTTAATGACTTATTTTAACATATTACTGCCTAAACTTTGCAAGTAGTGAGTCTATATAGACATGCTGAAATATTGAAACTGTGTTTACTCCAAAGGCTTCGGGCCAGATACTTTCTTATTTTTATAAGCTATTTGCTTAAGTCCATGGAATAAAATGGGCAAATAGGAAGGAAATAAGATGGAAATTAGGTATTTTGAAAGARAGCTGCTGTCCAAAGTCGGTGTCTCCTCAGAGTTTACCCTTTCCACTTTTCCTCCACTACTGTGAATTGAGTTTTTAATATGTACATGGAGCTGTAGCAGATTTGAAAGGCATAAAAAGGAAAGAAATCGCTGGTTGCCACCTCTTGACCTAAGAAAGGCTTTTAGATTACACCCAGTAATCTTTTACTTAGTGTTAGCACTTGTATTAAAACTGACCCTTCGAATTCTCCGGTTTGTCTTGGAATCCTAATACCTCGGATGCAAAGTCATTAACCTGAAAACTGCAGATGGTGACACTCTTAATGTCTGTGAGCTATTTAATGAGTTTGCCTTCAGTCCTCATTAAGAGTCGTGAGGTTTGAAAAATAGGYGTCCTGGAAGATTGCTGCAAGGTTTTCTCACAGCCGAGAAGTCCTCGAGGTCTCCGGGAATACGCAGGCAGAGGCTGGGCCTCCCCTGCCCRTGCACCACAGCGAAACCCAGCCCGGGGGCTGAGAAATTGTGGTTTTGTGGGCACATGTAAACGGCAAACCCTGCGTGCACGCGGGGAGGGAACAGCTTCTTGCCTGTTCTCATTGCCCTGCTTAGATTTAGGCTATCACCACTTGCGCTTTTGGCTTGCCTGGGCAGTGCATTTTACTGAGGAACGTGGTGTTTCTAACCAGGACGTTTCTTCTTTGCTGGGAAACTGCTAAGAAGCCGCTGTCCTCTGCTTTCAGTGCAGGTGTTTGTTACGGGGCCGTTTTTGGCATGTTTCCTGCATTCAGTTTGAGCCAAAGTAGGTCAGGAGATGCAGATTTAAGTCAATAGCAAAAAAAAAAAAAAAAAAGTTAATGTTGGTTGGACTGGCAATATTTGTGTCCGAGGAATGCCTTCAAGAAATTCCTAGAAGCTGCATTATTTAAAATACAGATCCCTTTCTTAATGATAACCTATAGTAAGCTAAGCTTTAGAGTTTGCTGTGGCGCCCATAGATAGTATTTCACTCAATGAAACACCAAATGACGTATTTAAGAGCACTGATTTCTTTCTTTTTTTTTTTTTCCTCATTTGATCTTTTGAATAACTTAAGATTTATTTCTCTGTGGAATCTGTCTAGATAGAAGTAGTCATTGCAGAACTGCAAGCAAGATAACTCTTTTCTTCCCCAATAAGAAGGACTTGATATTCAGAGTCTTCTAGTGTCTAGTAGGCTGAGAACCAAAGTGTGCTTTTAATGTTTGTATCCACAATATTTGTGTACGTGCCACACTCGAACTTGACATAAATATTTGTGAATATTTCATGGAATATTTCTTGAACATACGTCAGATTGCAAGTGGAAAAAGATTATTCTCTTGAAACTGATGAGTACTCATGAATCTGCAGTGTGTTCTTTATATTTCAGGCATTGCATTGAATTACATCAAGTAAGATATTGGATACCTTATTAGCAGAGCTGATATGACCCATAAAGTGAAATCAGAATCCATTGGGGGCCGAGAACGCAAGGCAGTCTGGACCATAGCTGGCTCAGGCTGTAATTCCAAGGAAATCCAACTTAACGCTGTGTAGGTGGAGTAGAGGACATCACTGTGTGGTACAGCTCACTGGGATGGGTATTGGCTTATTATAATGACACCTATCTTCGGGGATGGCAACATATAGTAATTTTTTAGTATTGTGATGCCCTTTTCATAATTTTTATTACTATAGTGTTGAGTATGGGTGAGGAAGCATAAACATAAGAAAGTAAATTAAATTTATATTATGTGCTACAACAAAAAACACAGATTGATCTTCACACAGAAAACCACATGCAAACATAGAAAGAAGCATTTGCCTGGGAAGATTTGTTTATCTATTCTTGCTAATATTCATATTTTTCAGAGTTGTGTTATTATTCTATGTATTATTCTGTACAGTCACCATCTTCCATGTGTGTATTTAATGGAGGGAAAAAAATGCAAAATAGTGAATCATTATACTACTAGTAAGATAGGAAGTAATAGACTAACCAGGACATAATAATCAATCATTATACTACCGGTAAGATAGGAAGTGATGGACTAACCAGGACATAATCCCTGCTGACCCAAGCTCGCCTTTTCCAGAGTTTCCAGGTCAGGAAGCTCGCCTGTGCAGTGGGAAGTGCCTGTGACCAGGGCATTTTGGGATGCTCCTAGAGATCAGTTCCTACCGACAGATGAGGGGGAAATGCCTGCATTTTCTTAGGAATTCCAGATATGGGAATCCTTGTAGTGGATACWTAGGAAAGTCCTTTTCCTCCTAGAAGGTTGGAAGGGGACACATGTCTGCCTTGCTGTATCACCTCACTAGGGTGCCTGGTGGGATGTAAGCTTCTCTCTCAGAATTCCCTCTCACTTTGGAGCAGGAAATGGAATCATTTCCTAAGTGAATCTGCTTTCAGGCTGCTGTCCCTGCATTGTGTCGATCGTGTTTTCTCCTGCCCAAGCTCTTCCACTTTATCTGAGTGATGAAATATTCATAAGRTCAGGCTCTTTAACCAGGCTCCTTGCCCTGCTGCATTAACAGCTCTATCGCTGAGCTGCTTAGTATCTTTTTTACCCTCTAGAAACAACTTTACTAAATAATCCCAAACCAATAGTATGTTGGTTGGAAAATGGGACTTCAGTCCCTCATGTGGCTACTGCATTCCGGGACAAGGAGACCAGGCAATCGGTGAGTCCTTTCACTCCAGGGCTGTAGTCACATCCTCTACACTGGTCCAGGTCCTACAGATATGAYCTGGGAGTTAGTGTCAGGTTAAGCTCCACAGGAAAAATATGCCTGGTCCTAAATAGACCTTGGGCTGAAGGCAGCTGTGGGATTGGCCATTGATGCTTTCAAGWATCTCCTCAAAGCCTAATTGACTTACTTGTGTCCAGCACTAAGAAAACCAAGTGCATTTGTAGCTTTAGCTTGAAGGATCATTTTTTAAAGAGGTCTTGACACATAACTTCTGTTTATTTCCTACCTGTGGTTTGCTTGAATATCTGTAAAAATCTGCTGCTCAGTATTTGACTCACTTTTGAAATTAGGAGTTTGACCTCTAAGTCATTTTGAAAATTGYTCATTTGTGGCGTATTTGTAATGTCATCATGTGAATGACTTGTTAAAAATGAATAACTTTCCTCAAAGACTTGACCATACATACATAGACATACTGTAATATTTTTAGTCAGTAGACGTCTGAAATTCAAGGTAAATGAGTGCAAAGTGGGAAAGAGGGTTCTTATTCCAGTACCTGGCTCCCCAGGCAAGCTCCTTTGGTCGTACCTGGTCCTTGCATATTGCTCTGGAAATATCAACTAATACCTCTTCTTCTTTTATTTTGTAGCCAGTCTGACAGTAGTTTCCAAAGAAGATTTTTCACCTAGTTGGTAGAATATGACAGCTTTTAACAACCTGATTAATAAATAAGATTCTGCTTCCAGGTGTGTTTTGAGATGTTCTCACCTGTAAAGCATAGTATAGTTTTAAAGCTGCCCATTTAGCCATCACTTAGGCTGCAGCGCAGTATTTTGATAGTTGCACTTAGCGTGTTGTGAATTAACTGACATATCCCATGGCATCTTTGCCTGATGTTGTCAGTGAAGGGGATAGAGCTGTAAAGCTCTTAATGACAGTTCACTGGGATGGCCTTTCTTCAGGTACAGTAGGAATCTGTTGGAGGATGGAGCATCCCTGGTGGATGGCTGAGCCGGAGCCGAAAATGGGATATGTTTCTGTCCACAGATGTCAGCAAATACAAATTGTTCAGAAAATAACATGTTAACTATAGGTACAACTGTAGCCTTTAGAGACATTTTAGGTGCTGTCAATTAGTAGACTGGCCTGTATTTAATTATTGTTGTGTTGTTTTTTGTTAATTTAAAAGCTTGGAAGTGATTGTGATGAAGGGGCCCTCCAGGCAAAAGTGTGGAGAAATTCACATATTAAAGGATGAGCTGCCAGAGTTGCTGTTTGACTTTTGGCATTATTGTCATATAGCCTAAGGCATTACATGCAGAAAGGGATTTGGATGGCAAGGAGAGTTGTGGAATTGCTCTATAAAAAGAGCGTATTTTCTTCAAAATTTTCTTTAAACTGCTTTAAGGAAAGCATGATATTGTCATAAAATTAAAATATATTAATAAATTCCTAATTTTACAGAAATAGCTCGTATATCATCAGTCACACACACACTCCAGTATCTAAAAAATGACCGTGATACTGAGTTGTAACTATCTTGACAAAATATGTTTTTCTAGCTTTTTTTTTTTGGCAATGAATGCTCACCTACATAAATATGTGAGTTGATACATTTTACTGGAAGATAGCTGAAGTCTCAAAGATCTGAAGCCCATGGTTCATTGAGATTTCTTCGTGTCAGTGTTGCCCTGTTTTAAGGGTGAGCATAGTGTGTTATGTGCCTTTGGAAGCAGCATAGTAGCTCGCTTGGGACCTGGCTTTCCCACCTGCAATTGGTAGGTAGTTCCATTGACTTCAGTGACATTGGGTGCAGATTTTCACACAAGTTAAATGGATTTTTTTCAGGAACTGGCTTCTCTCCTTCTTCCATGACTACATACAAACCTTTGTTCTCACTCCCTCTTAAAAGTTAGGAGTTCCAAGCTCACATCCTCAAGGACTGTCATTTATTCCCAGATCTTCCTTATGTTCTCTTGTGAAATGGCAAATCTCATCTCTCCTTATACCAAATGGTCTTTCAGTCAAAACTCTTCCTTAATATACAGGCCTCCCCAAAGAATGAGAACCTAGAAAATTAATACAGTTAATGTGAAATATGAAATAGATCACCTACTTTCTTAAAATACGAGGAAATCTTGAGTTCAGACTAGCTCCATCTTACCACATAGCACCACGTTGTGTAATATGCACACATCCTGACATACAGATAGCTGTGATACAAATTTAGAACATTCAGTAAAATGAGACTGTTTGTCTAAAATGAAAGATCATAACAGAAGAAATCCAGAAGGCAAAATAGTAAATATTAAACCTTGTTTTCTAGCAATAAATGTTTCCTTTCCTAAGTAACCAAATTAGCTATGGGAAGGTGATTAGAAATAAAATATAATGATTTCTGATAGAAATAGGTAGCACTGCATGGGCTTTGAGATAAGAACTTGACAAATGTGTAAAATAAAGGCAAAACTGGTTTTGAAGGGGTGGGGGAGATTACCATTTTCTATGTCGTGTGCCAAGATTTGTGCATTTCAAATGTTAGCAGTTGGCTTCCTTTCAAAAGTGATAAATAATGATGTTTGTTGCAGAAACAATTATCCTAAAAATAATTTAAAAGGATTGTATCCCCTTTTTGTTTGCCTATAAAGACCACATTCAATTTATATATAGACAGAAAGAGCTCTACTTGCATCTATAAAACAGTTCTTAAATCATTCTAAATTATTGATGTGCACAAAGAAGTCTTTCCGCTTTTGTTTGAAGTTTTATTTCTGCGGCGTTGTGCTTTCTAATTGTACTTTCAACTGCTATGACATCTGTTATAGTTGTTTCAAAAACTTTTCAATACTTTTTTTTTTTTAATGATAGACAGTCTTTTTCAAAGACAGACTGTCTTCATTTTGAGCAAGAAAAATAATTAGTTGAAAAAAAATCACTGATTTGGCCAGGGAACTTGCCATTTTATTTTTTTTTTCTTTTCACTAGTAGCTGTTTTATATGATTCCAGCACCTACTCAACAGAATGCTGTCCAAGAAGAATTCATCTCTGCAGCAGCTCAGAAGCTGTAGAGCATCAGCATATGTCCTGTGCTTCCCTTGAGGAAATGCAGGACTTTATTCTACCAAAAGGAGCACCGAGAAAGTACTTCACAAACTGATAGGGTCTATATGTCTCACAGATGGAAAAGTAAGCTCCTGTGCCAAGCTGCTCTGTCCAGCAATATAGGAGAGAAATTCAGCAATTGGAAGTGATATTAATCTTTAAAGGTCTGGATAGAAATGCTCTTTAATATAATAAATGATAGGAATGTGCAGTGCAGTAGTAAACTTAGTTCTAATGGTTTATTACGTAACTGAAATCCTGTTTCTGGCATAAAAAAAAATATAGGAAAGTTCAGGTATCCTGGATTAGGAAAGATCAGACATTTCCCTTTTTTTTTTTTTTTTTAAGGAAATATTTTTTGTCTTTAAGTGGAATGGGCTTTCAGTTTTGAAAAATATATATCCAGGACTCTGGTCCAGTTACAGTACACCATAACTAACCATTAAAATTGGTAGTTGCTGAGAATTCATATAATAATTAATGCAACGCTAGGGGATTTAATTGACCATAAGATTAAACTATTAAGGAAAAAAATTCATCCTAATTGAGAACTGGACCCCAACCCTTTATTCACCGAGTGCCTGCTCTGTCACTTGAGTTGTGAATTGAGGGTTAATTGACTGTCTGCAGTCTCCCAAGGAGCAATTATTTCATATAATGGTGCTAACACATCCTGTCGTAAGGCAGTTTTTAATGGCATCTTTTTCTTCCCTTGGCTTTAGAGAGAATTAAGAAAGACAGAAGAAATGATGCGGTGTGGGGGAGAAGGAAGAAAGATATAAACAAAGGCCTTTGGGTTTCCTTTCAGATACCAGTTGATAAAGACCCAAAGCAGAAGCGGTGCTGACAGGGCTTCATGGGCAGAATGAGGCCTCTCCAGTTTTGGCCGCAGTCCTCCTCACGGCCACCTCCTGCGGGTCACGCTGCGATCCCGGCAGCCTCTTGCACATTCCTGTGCAGTTGTAGTGGTCGGCAGCACCTGACTTTGCCTGAGGCCTTGGGCCTCACCAAATGCATCTGGCTTCGTTGAGATGCTGATTGCKCTCCAGGGTGGTGATTTATGGCTACCCTGTCATGATGACCATGTCCATGGGACAGAATTCTGTCCTGCCTGTCCTGGCTGCATCAGSAGGATGTTGCCAGCAGGTCGAGGGAGGTGATCCTGGTCCTGCCCCTCTGCCCAGCTCTGGGGAGGCCGCACCTGGAGCACTGGGTGCAGTTCTGGGCTCCCCAGGGCAAGAGGGATGTGGAGCTTCTAGAGAGGGGCCAGCGGAGAGCAACAAAGGTGATTAAGGGCCTAGAACATCTCCTGTATGAGGAAAGACTGAGTGAGCTGGGCCTGTTTAGCTTGGAGAAGAGGAGGTTGAGAGGGGATCTGATCAACATGTCTAAACACCTGAGTGAAGAATGTTGGGAGAATGGGGCCAAACTGTTCTCAGTGGTGGCCAGTGGCAAGACAAAGGGCAGTGGGTACAAATTGAAACCCAGGCAGTTTCATCTGCATCTAAGGAAGAACTTCCTTCCTGTGAGGGTGCCATGGCCCTGGCACAGGCTGCCCAGGGAGGCTGYGGAGGCTCCTCTGGGGATCTTCCAGCCTGACCTGGATGCGCCCGGGTGCCCCGTGCTCTGGGTGTCCCTGCTGGGTGATCTCTAGAGGTCCCTTCCAACCTCAACCACTCTGTGATTCTGTGAAGCCAKTGAAAAGAGCTTGGGGTCTTCCCAGGGGCATAAAGCCACCCACAGCACTCCCCAGTTTTAATCTGGAAAGGAGATGAATTCTGAACCTGGGCGTAAGGGCTGAATGAGTGTATGTAGTAATCATGAAACACTGCATCTGGCYGGTGGGTGACCATAATGGATTGCAGGAATTCCCTTGCCTTTTTTGTGGTCTATTACATTTTTCTCTCTTTGTATCTGTCTAGTTGTATCTGCTTGTTATTCTCCTTTTCCTTTATTTTTTTCACTATGTATGGMTGCGTATTTAAATTGCTGCCTTTTTTCAGTGTTGGCAGAAAATAAACTCTGATAAATTTTCAAGTTTGTGACAAAATTACTTTTTCCAGATGAAGCTGATATAAGGAATTAGAAATAATTTATAAATAATTTAAAGTAATCTATAGTCAAAATCATTAAAAGGAGAGATAAGGTATACTTAGATTTTTAAAATTCTGTATTTATTTGCCTACCAGGTAATTAATAAAACTTGTAAGAGGTTTTTCTGCTTCATTAGTGAAAATTTGCAGAACTTTTCTGATTATTACTCTCCTTTGAAGAATAAATAATAGAGATAATATCAAAGCTTTATAACCAAATGAAGAGTTAGTTATGGATACAGTGGGGCTTATTATTTTAATATTTAATTATATTATTATAGCTTTTCACGTATTTTGATTCAATGCTGCCTTTATAAATACATTAAGGTGACTGTCAGGAMAAGAGATGAATTTAGGAGGAGCAAATTTGGTGTGTGGAATTATCAAAGCTGAAAGAAAATGCAGAAGAGTTTAACTACTTAAATTTTACATTTTAGAAATGAATTTTTAACCATATGGGAAAGGAAGGACTAGCTGTTAACCTCCAAGAGGAGCTTTTCCAATATGGGGCTTTTTACATAAAAAGGTTTTTTGGGGAACATGGAGAAGAACAGTGGTTTTCAGGCACATTTTCCAGGCACGGTATGTAGGAGTTCCCGGAGAGCAGAGATCACCTCAGGGATCACACGCCGAAGCTCCCGTCGCTGCACACGAGGTTGGCAGGGACACACGGTGGGTTGGCAGGGACACACGGTGGGTTGGCAGCCCAGTGACAGAGATGGGCTCCACTTGCTCCTGCCTTCTACCATGGTTCCTTCTCGTAGTTGTGAGCACCTCGTGCTTGTGTTTGCAGTCTGATGAAATCTGGAGCACCAGCCCTGAATTCTTCTATGTTTGTAAAATAGACACATAAAAARTGAAGAGGGTTTAACACTGCAGTTGAGATTTTTGTCTGTTTAGTTTTTGGCATTCTCTCATTTTCAGTTGGTTAGTAAAATCCTGAGTAAAAATAGGGAAGGAAGATTGGATATTTCTGACGTGAAAAATAAGCGCAGTGTTTTCTGCAGCATGAGGTGTCCCAGGTCCCATGATAACAGACTAGGCTACAAATAGCCGCCACCACCGTAGGAGTAAGATGCTCTGGTGAAGAAATAGGGTAAGAAAAGCAGCCTTTCCCATTGTGTCTGCCTTTGGAAGGGAAAACCAGGATATGTTCGTGGTACCTACGAAGTGACAAAACAGTATTTCACCTAGTTTTTACTTCTCCCCTTTAAATATAATTCTGTCTCCACCTGCTGTTCTCTCAAACTTGTACACGTCCCCAGTCCACATATGCCATCGTTCTGTTACACTTTCTGTCCATGTTTTACTCTGCCAATCCAATCCAATCTCTATCCAGCATTCAGCCTTCCTGCCTTTTTCTTTTTATCTTTCTTCATAGATTACAAATAAAAGCAGCAAAAGCATCACGTATCATGGCTATATCCGAAACAGAACATGMGCTCCCTTTGCCTTGTACTTTTCATTTCTCTTTGATTTTGCAAGCCCTGGAATGGATGTTCATACAGGCYATGCCATAAGTCTCCTCTGGGGAAGGAAAGCTGAAGCAGTCCTGATAAAAGACATTCTTTTCTTCTCAGTTGAACCTGCAGCCTACCTGGGTAGCAGAATAAACTGCTGCTCTTTGAGGTGATGTTATTGGGGTGTTCCTGATGCAGGGGAAGGTTCTTCCCGCAGTGCTTCCAACTTGCATCCTGCAGGGCCGTGTGGAGTCCGTGTCCTGGGGAAACCTTCAGCCTCACATGCTCCAACCTCACCTATTTCCCTCTCTGGCCTGCCGCTCTCCCCAGCGCTCACCTTTCCCAGTGAGCTCCTAGAGCCCAGTGAGCTCCTGGAGCTGCAGCACAGCCGTTTCTTCCGCCTCTCCCTCCCTCTTGGCCGTTTCGGATGCTGCCAGGATGTGTCCAGAGGGAATGGATGTGTCCAGAGGGCATGACCAGAGGGCATATGTCAGCACCTTTGCATTGCTGGCTGTAACGAGTAGCACTTAGGCCTGGCCTGCTGCCTCTGCAGCCCAAGCCAGGCTCAACCAGGCTGCCCTCCCTTTGCCAAGCACCTTACTAGTTCTTGCAGTGGGAAATGGCCYCTTGCACAAAGTCCCCACCACATCCCAGCGAGCTCTACAAGCTGCTGCCGCTCTGAAGGCTTCCCTTGGCTCCGACCCYCCTGCAGGTTTCTTGCGTCGTGCTAGAAACTGCGGAACAAATTTTCTTCTCATATAAATTTGAAGTAGCTGCTTGAAAGTGAAAGCTCTCTGTGTATTTCCCAGAGAGAGCAGAAGTTCTGTATTGAAGGTATTGAGAATTGCTCGAGGATTACTTTAAATTATGTCATAATTACATCGATTGCTTTCCCTTTGGAAGCTTGCCTCTGGACGCGCGTGGTCTGGCAAGCTTCTCCATCAGCTAACAAGCAGACACAAGCAAATGAAAAGCCAGCAGACCCTGCTTGCTGCTTGCTTTTTATGTGCAGAAAAGTTTGCTGCTTTGCTGACCTCTTGCCAGAAAAGAGGTCTAGTCTGGGGGTTGTGTGTGGAGCTGTGGGAAACTGTGATTTTGCTTCCAGCGTGCCCTTGCGTGCAGTGTTGGCCGTCACCTTTCTTTCACTCTTGCTGGGGGAAGTAACTGATAGTGATCAGCATCATTTCCTGGGCATAGAACATTCAGATTTTTATTATGATATTAACAGAACATATGTTTGTGGAAAGAAGATATATATATATATATATATTTATATATATATATGCCTAGCCTCAGAATATAAACCCTGTAGAAATGGTATATTACCTGCATGAAACGGAAAATATGGGAGACACACTGTGCAGGAATTGGRCCCAGCTTTGCTTACAAATCAGCTTGATGATGAGGCTGCAAAAGTTATATTTTCATTGCTTTCACATACTGAATTTATTAGCTTCTTGAAATTGATTTTGGATGCCTTTCATTTGCCATTGGGCTGAAGTCAAAAGCAAAAGGATGATATACCACGTTTTGCTCACTCATCTTTTTATTGCCCAACTATTGGTATTGAATAAAAGACATTCAGCGTGTTTCCCAACAGAGGCAAAAAGCACATTTAATTTTCGTTTTAATTGACAGAAGTTTAACTGAATGCAAGTCCTACARTCTTCAACTTTAATATCCAGGTAGCAGCTATGACGAGGTAGAGGGGATAGGGCCTGGGATTCAGCTTGCAGCAGGGCCCAACGCAGGGGCCAGAAATGCCGTCAAACTTGGCACTGCTTTATTTGCTGGGCAGGAATGGTGGTGCAAAGCTAATATCGATGCAGCAATGTGAAAGTGTTCAAGCAGTTATCTCTGGGAAGGTAATGTGAACTCAGCAGTATCATCGCTTTGATCTTTGGTTAAAGTCTTACAAAACTAGATTGCGGTTTGATTGACAACCTTGTCAGAGAGTGAATGAAGACTGACACTCTAATATTGAAAATGCAGCGTTTACAAAACGTTGAGCCGGAGTTTTCTCATGACACTGCTTCTTTTGTGGAAGACTGAATTTCACATTTATTTTTAAATAACTATATACCTTGCTGTGTGCAGCTAGAACTTTGGGGTTTAGACTGGTGATTCACAAATACTCTAATATTTGATGAGTATATTTTTATAACAACACTTCTATCAAAAGGTATTTGTGAAACCAGGACTTGTCATTTGGAGTCTTGAGCATGCTGGTGGTTATCACAAGTCAATACTGAATAATGATTGATCTGACACGCAGGTGATGGAGGGCTGACAGTGAGCTGGCAGGCTGCAGCTTCATCTAGGTAACRTGTCTGGTAATTTCTGAGTGAAAGGATTAAGGAGTTTCCAACTTATAGCCCTGCCTTGACATAGGCATTCTTCAGGTAGTGCGTGTTCCTTTAATTGCCCACTCAAATACCACAAAATGCAGAGAGGCTGCTAAGGGGAGAATTGATTTCCAGAGGAGACGTCTTTGAAGCCAGAATTTTGCCTACCCGCCAGCCCTMTTCCTAGTCGTGCTGGCCAGACCTGGATGTCCCGGGCTCCTGAGTTAGAGGTAAGAGCGAAGCAGATTGTGTCCACGTCCACATCAGAATACCTCATGCAAGCAAATGTTTCCCCAAACAAATAATCTCCTATCCTCTAGAAGTGTTCATGAAGAGACTCTGGTTTAAAAATAGACCTCCAGCGGACGTGCACAGAGGGGCTGCTGAGCTGTGCTGCAGCGTGGGGACTATTCAGATCAGCTGTTCTGCTGAAATCAGTGTTTTGTGAGACTGCCCCACCAGTGCTGCCTGACCCTTTGAGTCTCAGTTTACTTCAGAATTGCTAAAGCCAAATGTGGTTCTTTCCTTCCATGTCATATATTTAGATCATGTGTGAAATATGAATGCCTGTGARTGCATATATGTGGCATTAAATATCTGTATAACTATGCATAAACTCTTGYAACGTGATATGTAGTTAACACAATATTGTATCTTTACTAAAGTATCTTTTGTGCTTACTCGTTATTAAAAACTATAAAGTAAAAAGACATTTTGAAAGCCACTTTAATCAGTGTTAAAACACTGACAAAAATGCATGGATTTTTTTTGAAATGCATATTTCATTTTACCACCTTTCTGTTGCTGAGTGCAGCACATTAACATGTACCTGAAGCTTTGCTGAATAAACCTTACATTTGGCCATATTTTCAAAGTGAACTTGTATAAGCCACTTACGAGAATAATTACCATTTCACAATTGGAAATCTGCGAATGACTAATGTCAGAATGAAAAGCATATGTAGCCATGCTGATTATGCAGAATAAATTATTTTCAAAAGCCACATTCATATCAGTACATTTTTTATGGCGTGGAAAATGCATGTGCTTAAAGTAATAATGATAACCTAAATTTTGCTGTGAGCATTTAAAAAATACGTATCTGAAATTCCTTTTGTAAATGTATACAATCTGCTTCCATAGCACAACACATATGGTAGGAAAATGTTGCTTGCAAGCCAGTAACTGTTTTTAAACAGTTTTAAAAATTGCACTGCATAGTRCCTCATGTACAAAAATTGATTTTTTTTTATGTTTTATAACAAATGCCTTAATATTTTCTAAGCTGTGACAAATTTCTCCCTAGCTAATTTTTAATGTAATATAATAGGATCAGATTAACTCTTCCTACTTTATTTTATGTATGTAGGCATCACTGTGTATTTAGAATACTTTTGAACCATTCTAGTTGGCTTACTCCTTTAATTTTTTGAGGGATCTACAAATGCCCAGGTAGTAACTTCTGAAGTTTTTTTTYCCTCTTCTTTCTTTTTCTTTCATTTTCTGAATGTCATGGCACATAACTTACATGTTTACCAACTATTTGGTTGCTAGGATTTTGATAAAGATTTTTGAAACTTCATGTATTTTATTAAAGACTTACAGCTCTCCTTGTGCCTAAAATCTCATTTTTAAAGGCCAAAGGAGAAAAAAAAGTATCACAAAACATAAACACATWAACTGAAATATCCATAGTGCCTTTGGTTAATGGTACTTCCTTAAGGCAGATAAGTTTCTGAGTGCCCTTTTAAAACAGGAGTGTTAATTTACTATTTCCTTTCATCTGTTGAAACAATTACTTTGCTTTTTTTTGTCTTCAATAGTTTGTTCTGGTCGTTAACATTTCTGTAAAATTAAGTTTGAAAGGTGCTTTTAATGTTCAGATAGACTGCAGTGCACATTTGGCTGTTAAAATCACCCTACTTAAGGCAGAACTAATGTTTAACACTCACAGCTATTTGAAGTAGTTCACTGCCCAGTTTAATGGTGCTGCCAAGGGCAATGGTCACATTTCTTGCCATTATATTTTGGGGGGGTTGTTATGCCAGCGATAAAGACAATCCATGATATTTCTGAAAACATTGGCTTAGATCTTAAAGACATCATTTTTTCCACTAACAAGTTATAAACTGTGATTTCTTGGGGAATAGCGGGCAAGAAACAGCCTTGTTCTTGGCCACACGCTCCATTTAGGAGCAGGAGCTGCCTGCTCCAGCGTCCGTGCTGAATGCAACTGTTCGTGGAGGCCTCATTGGAAAGATCTACATCTCGTCAAGCTGTAGTAACCCTTTGGTGATGGGCAGCTGTCCAGGAGGAAGTGGTCCTGCATGAGGAGAACTTTGCATTTTATTAATTATTGAGGCAGTTGTAAGGTATTTGCATGGGTAGGTGAAGAGCAAGCCCAAATTGTTCAGCCTGGCCTAGTGGTGGCACAGGGATCACTGCATGGACCCTCAGGCGGCTGTGTTGTGACCCATGTTGGGCCCAGCTACAGGAACTTCTGTTGCTCTGCATTTTTTGTGGATTTTACTGGTTCCATCCCTACAAAGCTGGATGTGTCTCCTATGTGGTTGGTGTGAAACGTGCTCCTCAGGTCTCGCGTTACGCATGGGCTTTCCTGGTGCCTGAGCTCTCTCTGAGCTCTCTGTACAAACACTTCATTGATCTTTTATAATGTAGGTAAAATGTCTGTAAATAGATTATTTATGTGCACCTTGGAACAAACCCAAGACTAGATTTTTTACACTAGAAAATCCTTTGGGTGCTGGAGTCAACAGCTGCCACTGGGAAATGCACCCGTGTTAGGAGAGTACAACTGGACCCCAAATAACAAATAACTGCATGAGTGAACGGAGCATRTACGTGATTTTTGTTCCTATATGAGTTCTTGTAATAAAATGGCTGCCTTTTCTTGTTTGTTGAGCAAGAACAGAGAGTTTAAAGGTGAAACAATACATCTTCTCAATTATATGTATTTACTAAATAGTGGATAAAACTTTCCCCTCGGCTAGTGTAGTGCAATTTTACAAGCTTCCGCAATGCTGAATGGAAGTTATTGAGGGGTAGATTTGGCTCATTCTTTTTATGCTTTTAATAAATACCCAAGGGAAAAATAGTCATTCAAGCAAAATGAAATACAAATAAACAGAAT
Source organism: Nothoprocta perdicaria (assembly GCF_003342845.1). Taxonomy (NCBI): domain Eukaryota; kingdom Metazoa; phylum Chordata; class Aves; order Tinamiformes; family Tinamidae; genus Nothoprocta; species Nothoprocta perdicaria. The sequence continues at coordinate 1,116,050 of NW_020454871.1, forward strand.
TTATTCTTAATAGTCGTTTTAAGGAATGTGGAGCTTGATTTTTATTCAGTAGTTTTCTCTTGGTACTTGCAAGCAAACCTAAAATATTCATGTAAGCTGTCAGTTCTCTAAAGTGAATTCATCCTTTCTAAAAAATAAAGCTAAATATAGATCCACTGGATAGAACAGAAACAATGTGAGACATAACAAATGACATTTCTGCTCCAAAGTACATCATTGTAATGGACCATATGATGCTGGACTGTGGATATAAATGATTTTTTTTTCACAGCATCCTGTAACAATTCTTGAGACACAGTCATGCACAAAACATCATTTGTAATTATAGCAGTTTGCCATTTTCATCTGCTCCATGCTTATTTCTCCTATTATTGATGGATAATCTACGTACTTCAAGCTAATGAAGGTTCTTTATATAGCCACTTAATAGAACAGTTTTTAACTGCCTACATTTCAGCTCACATTGGCATTTTTGTTTGAAGGAAGAAGAAAGGTTTAGTTGCATCATGATGCCTTTTTTCACCTAGACATTCTCAGGATGTCACTCATGTCCCACGGAGAAAACTGTGGAATGCGCTGATTTGAATAAAGAAGAGTTTAGGGCAAGGAACTGTTTTCAGATTAATCATTGCCCAAACTTTGAAATAACCCTTCCAAAATATATGCTTCCCAGCTGCAGTTCTGTGGGGAGGTGAGAGGCACCCTCTTTGGGATCAACAATTATTCTTGCAACTAATTGTTTACTTCTTAAAACATTTTTGTTTTCTGRCAATCTGAGAAAGTTTTAGCTTCACCACAGGTCTAATATTTGTCAATTTAAACAAACTATATTGAGATTTTTTTTTTAATACAGTTCTAGGCTGTATTGATATATATACTCAGGTGGCTTTTGTCAGTATATACTGTCTTAAAGGGTAAATTCAGACGTCTTGCATCATAAATGCAAGAACCTATTATATTCTTTGGGAACAACTGAGCTATAAAGGTTCAACATTGCTTCATTCATCTGAACGGAGATCGGCTCTTGAAAAATATGTATTAAATTTCATTGCTCAGAATATGTGTGAAACCACCTTTCCAGGTAAGGTTCATGCTTCGTTCATATTTTGGCCCCCTGTTTTGGTGGGGTTTTTTGATCAGCTACAGACTTACTCGTTTCCATGAACCACAGAGGAAAAAGCTTCATCCCTTTGGGCTGCAGCAACCTTTGTGAATACTTTGAAGCTCAACTGGCAGTATGTACAGCATCAATACCTTTCAGTATCCTACAAAATGAGCTGATTAAAGCTGATTTTAAATACTGCTTTCAGTTGAGAACCCTGCCTTTTTAATAATCAATTAAAACATTGTTTCATTGTGTTTATTCAGCGCGTAGAAAGCACTGCTTGACATGGATTAGACCTTACATAGCAGTACACAGCTGTAGCCCATCCAGCATTTTCCAAATGAGTTTGCACAAGGAATAAAAGATTGCCATCTGAGCAACACTGGAGGGAGACAAGAGCAGACAAAAGGCAGTTAAGTGCTACAAAAAAAAAGAAAAGGCCCTGTTGAGATAGAAATTTCGGAGCAAATGCCTCAATTTACAAGGAGTTACTCTAGAGCAGGCAACGTACATTGATTTTAGCACATAACGTACGTTGCATTTGGGATTCATTAAGCTTCATTTTCCGCACGGTCGTGAATGGGAATGTCAGCTACTCTCTCAAGTAATGCACAGTTGCAGGGCGAGGAGGTAGGATAAACCAAAGTGAAAATATAAAATGCCCTGCAAAGAGAGTAAATCGGTTTTAAAAGGAAAATGCTTTGGGCACTGAAAGCCATGAGTAGCATTGATCAAAACATAAACAATTTAAAAATAGTTGGTGCATGGAGAGTTTCTGATGCTGTTTACAAACATACTGCTAGGTGACCTGATAGGAGACCAACTGGACCAACAGATGCATTAATGGTGTATCTAAAAGCTTCTTTTTGCCACTTGGAAGAATAAATGTAGACTCCTGTCTGATACTTTCATTTGTGTTTTTCTTACTGAAGATGGGCAGAGTATTTWTGCTTTTGGTCTTGGTGGCTTTTGYATTTGTAGAGACTTAAGATRGCTCTATTTTCTCCTCGCTGTTTTCTCCTGSTGGCCTTGGTGTCCATGGTGGCCTCCGTGGTGGCTCCAGCCTTTTGGCAGAGCAAAGGAAAGGGGCAGGTCCACAGGCTGGCATTTTTGTTTGTCTTAACTTCCACTACAAATTATAGTGGCGTAGAGATAAAAGTTTTCTGAAACCTGAAAAACTTTCTCAAAACTTGCATTTCCACAACCTGCATTTTCTCAAGCTTTTGTGCTTTGGCTCCAGCTCTTATTAATGGAATTGGCCTAAGAAACAGAGCTTTCTCCAAAAATCTTTCTCCAAAGATTTTCTACATGCCAAATTACAGAGCAGACTATTAACATATGCATTTTACTGCTGGTTGAAGTAGGGTGATAGTACAGATGAATGAGGTCTTGGGTAGAGTTACAAGAGAGGAAAACCTTTGAGCAGGAATTTGCTGGAATCCGAGTACTGCGCTCGCGTTTTAGGGGCAGATCTATGACTCTGGATTTGTGCTTATTGATTTATCACTTATTTTGCAAGCAGTGTTTTGTCACATATGTGTACAAGGAAGGAGTGGCTTCTGAGGAGATAGTCAATGGAGGTGGTGTCTGTTGTTCTGAGATCAGCATTTAAAATGCAACCTGAAGTGCATGGCAACATAGCCTCCTCAGGGGCCAAACCCACCTCGTAAGCTTATCTGAAGGAGGAATACACTAAATAAATGTCAGGGAGCAGCTTCTTTTTGCTCATTTTTCCCCCTCTCTTTCTCTGCCCAGCGTTTGCTCTTTTAGAAGAATTCAGGGCAAGTGACAGCAGTAGACGTAACAGTTATTAGGTTGGAAAATGGTGGATGTGGATTGCTTGGTGGCTAACTTACATTTATACTCTGATTGCAGCTGCCATTCAGGTCAGGAAGAGTTTTCCCTTTTGACAGATTGGCCGCGAGCTAGGAAAACTTGTCTTTCCCCAGAGCATCCCGTAATTATTTGGTGGCAAAGAGCTCTGCCACGTTGCCATGGACATAGCGCGCTCCGCGCCGAGCGCGGCTCCTGCACGGATATATGTGAGTCTAATCATTCTGTCACTAAGATATAGTATCCTCAGAGCAAGACCATGTTTTATCAGAGGGCTTATTACTTGTCCTCTTGGTCTTTGATGGGAGAAGGAGTGGGATAAGGAAAATTCTCCCCATTTGTTAGCCCAAGAGAGGCTGGATTGTGTTGGGTTTGGGGGCTGTAACCTTAACAATATCTAACCTGTGGCACCCCGGGGTCCTTCAGAGCACCTGGATCTGGCTAAACCCTGCAGTGGGACGTAGGGCTGCCCTGGTTCCCCTCCAGGACCTGGTCTCTGGGGCCTCGCAGAAGGAAACTTCCAAGGTGAGCCTCGCTGTTGGGAGGCTCTTCCCTCTCAAGGCAATCGTATTTCTCCAGTGATCAGTTTGCGAAGTTGTCTTCTTTCCAAAGTGCAAAAATCACGGTGGTGAACACCTCCCAATTGCAGTCATAATTATTTCTGATTAAAAGTGCCCTGGCCTGACAGCACCGGGGAAATTAATAGGTGAAGCTTTCTGCAAGTTTTAAACGATGAGCAAAGACATAGTCGCTCTTAAAATTATTTAAGCAGGTGCTGTGGGAAGCCATTGCTTTTATAAGGCTCTTCAGATGTTTACAGCAAAACATTTTTTCCCAGTGATTGAATTTTTCCAAGTACTAAAATACCATGGAGAAATATGTTTCCCACCAGCTTTATGGCTCCCTGGATGCATTCTATACAAACCTTGTATCTTGCTTGGACACAAACACTCTATTGCAAAAAGATATCTTGCCATTTTAACAAGCTATACTGCTTTGAAAGGGTACACTGCATCACCAAGGGGAACGTCAGTACCTTAAGAGTAATACTTCTTTAAGGGTACTATTTTATTAAAGCAGACCTCAGTAATTTGTTCCTGACTGTTATACACTCTTATTTTATTAAAGGTATTTTACATCTGTGGAGGAGATTACGACCACTCCTATTTTCTCCACTCTTGGGCTTTTATGGATAGTGTGGGATATAATATTTATTAAGCCTAAGCAGGGGAGGACATAATAGCAGAATTGTCCTTTATAACCTATTTTATACAGTTGTAAAATAAACCTTAATAAAGCAGGAATAATTATCCAGGAATAGGAAATGGAATACTCTGCCTGCTTCAGATATTTGAAGTATCCTGAAGATTTAACTGCTAGTTATACATATACTTCCAGAAATTGAACTTAGCAGTAATAATATTGATATTAGTGCAGTATTATTTTTAAAAGTATTGAGGGATGAAGTATCTTGTGTGTCGTAATTACTGTGCTAACATAAGCAATGTAAGGTATAACTATTAACGCTATATAGAATTAAAGGGCTGTAACCCTACAGAAGAGGAACGTATTAGAAAAAAATATCTGTACTTTGTAACTTTGGGGTTTAGAGTTTACTTTTGTGCACGGATAGCAGCCCGATTGGTGCTTCCCTGCTCCGGGGAGCTGTGCTGCCCATTGCTGTGCTGTGGTGCCAGGGAGCAGCATTGCAGGCTCCTTTGCAAGCACCGCAAGCTCTGCGTGCTTGCAAAGAGGACGTGTGCCACGTGCACGGTGACATGTGGGTTGTCCCTGCACAGGGCAGCCAGCCTGGAGGGCATTTCCCAGGGCAGGGCACGGGGAGCGTCTCGGGAGCACAGGGAGAGCACGGGCATCTCTGCCTTACCCGGGAAGGCTTGTTCCACCACGGCTGCTCTCTGGAAGCCTTTATGTGGCTTTGTGAATAGGAACGAAATGAAATCCTTCTCATGAGATCTCTTTCGAATGACTGATTCTTGCTAAATACTGCAGTAAAGGGATGACAAAGATAGTGTAAAAAGGCGGTGTGTGTTTTGTTAGACGGAGCGGGACATGAAAGCGCGAGCGCAGCCCGCGGCGCAGCAGGCCGACCCTTCGGGGCACTGTGTCCGGGTGGCACCCGCAGTTCCCTCCACAGAGCTGCCGCCTGAGAACTGCCCCGGCTCGTGACACGTGGGCCTCGCTCTGCCCTCTGCTCCGGGCCCCTTYGAGGTGGCCCCTGACACCCGGACACCGGGAGCTGCAGTGCCCGGSTGCCCTCCACATCCCACCGCTCCCGACGTGATTCCCGACCAGCTCCTGCAGCACTCACAGCAACTCCTCTCCTTCCCTTTCTTCTCCTAGTTTCTTCCTTCTGTTGCCCTTTTTTTTCCCCTAAATGAATATTGTGGATATGATTGGGACTGAAGTTATTACATTAATTATCCAAGCTGACATTTCTGCAGTGTGTGAAAGGACAGGGTGGTATGTAAAATAGATGCACTAAGAACACCTACAGTATGACAACAAGTCGCAGGGTAATTGCTGAAAATGAAGTCTTTTCTGCTATCCCTTCCCTTCAACATCTGTTGTTCCATATGGAGTCATAAATATTTGCAACAAAATAGTCGAAGAAATAATCTCAACATTAATAGAGAAAAGCTGAAACCGCCAAGAAAATGAAAGAATCCTTTTTTTTCTTGGCAAGTTTCACCTACCCATCCTCATCTGACAGTTGAAAATTTCAGTAGAAAAAGAGTAGTCTGACTGGAGTGATACCTGATAATCACGGCAAGAAATCCCTTGTGAATGTTAATAGGCTGGTTAGCTGAGAAAAATGCTGTGACCTCTCGATTATGGCCACAACTAGGATTTTGTTTATTTGGTTCCATTTTCTTCTGTTCTTCCACATCGTGAGGCTGTTGTTACAAGCCTGGAATGGTTCCCCTTTCTGTTTTTCTCTATGGTCAGTAGAAATAATCATCATAAACTGCTTCGTGAGCTTCATGGCGGCGAGGAATGACGGCTCACTCACTTACTAGCTGCGAGGAACTGGTTACTTAAACTTGCCATATGGAAAATCGAGTCTGAGGGCACTTAACCTGCTGTGGGGATTTAAAAGCTGCTCGGTAAAGGTCACATAAAGCATCGTAAAGGCTGTGGAATCCCGATTACCCAACCTGCCCGAGGAGAAAGCTGCTAGAACAAAAACACAAACTGGAAACAATTACAGGGTGCAGAAGACAGCATTTTGGGAGGATTTTATAGATTTATAAGTAGCATTAGTTGTACTTACAACTTTTCTTAATTTTACTCAAGTGCTATCAGTTGTATTTGGTTTTATTAATCGGAACATACTGAACTTCAGAATGAAGCTATTTTATTTGCAGTCAAGCCCTTTATGCTAGTTCCAGTGCTTGGCCAGTGAATTCCTGTACTTTTCAGGGATTTTTTTTTTAATAATTTAAGCTAAATACCTCATCTGACTTGGGTCTTTTGCTTGGAAAGATTTGAATTAATATTTTTTTCAGCTGTTTTTACTGTCAGTGCCATGCGAACATCAGAGTATATTGTAAATATGTCGAAGTTATAAATAGATATAATTTTCTGTGTCATTAATGAGAATACATTGATGAAAATGTCAAAGCTATATAATTATCTATGCATCCCTTGCTAAAGGGTACACAGAGAAAGACTATTTGTAAACTGTAATTTCAGCCTTTTCTAGTGAAATTTGCATTTCAGGTTTTCTCTACTTTTGCCTCCTTTCGCTATTCAAACACCAAGTGCTTTATGATGTCCTTCAAGAAAAGGCACCCTCATAACTCGTGAGAACAGGTCTATAGAAAGGGCAGTATATGTACTGCTTACACACTTGGCTTTCTTTTTTCTTTCACTACCCCAAATACTCGTTTTTGCCCAAGCAAGCACATAGCTCTAAATGCTAACAAAACGATCTACATTTTCCCCCTGTGTTGAAAGCAGTGAAAATGTTTCCTTAAAGATTTGCTCAGAACAAAATCAATGCACTTCAAAGTGAATGGGTGAGCATCAGAGGGGAGCCGGATACCCCGGTGTGGATGGTAGTTGATGTTACTAATGTTTTGTGGTAGTTTCTAGAGCTTTTAATGCAGCCTGGAAATGCTTATCTATAATGATATGATACTATTTTTTATGGTATATACTATTTTTTATGGTATATGCTTTTTATGGCAAAGCTCACTAGAGAAAAACATTAGTGTGCTATCAAATTGTATCAATCATTTGAAAATGAAGTAAAGTCTGATTTAAAGCTAGCGCGCTGGATTAATCAGCTGCTCCCAAGCAGCATTCGTTGACCCTGTTCATTCAGGGCCTGTAATTAAGAACAACAGCAGTGCCTTCAAATTTGGCACCTGAATCACAAGGTTAAAGCAGTAAATTCTAGGTCTGCTTTGGGCCAGGCTAAGAGGAGGTGTCTCTTTTCTCATCGATGAGCAGGGGTGCTCGMCTACTAGCAGAGAAGCCAAAATAASCCGAGGGTTTTGGAGGATTTTCCTAGGTTTTAAGATGTTAAGGAGAGATAACCCTGTCCTTGCAGATTAACAGATAYAAATTATTTTAATTTAACAATGCTTTAGATCACCATTTTTTAATACTTGGCTTACTGTAGAAGACATAAATTCGACTAGTTTCTGGTCRAGGACTGTAGAAGTTGGCAAGGTTTGAAGTTGAAATAGGAAGAAGTCCCACTTTGGGGGAAAACGGTGCTTCTTGCAGTCAAAAATTAGGGTTTAGGCCCTAATTCAGCCCCAAGTCCTGCATTTGGCAGTGCTGCCTGTTGCTGTCCTTCTGATGCAGATGCACAACTGGGAGTCAAGGGACCTCAAGACACTGTAAGAACATATCTGGATGGGTGATAATGGATGATTCTGTAACAATTTTGAGCCAATAATGCTAATTCAAATAAAAATGTAGCATCTTTTTTTCAGCACTTACAATTCAGCTATTACTGCAGATACTGTTTTATTTTATTAAAGGTCATAATGGACCATTAGAGCATTTAGGCTGTTCTTCAGTAACTATGGGCCATTAAGCCCATAACTAAATATGAAGGTCAAAGAATTGTAATTACAATAAACCATTTTATTCTGTAGGTTTTCCAAACTGTATGCCACAGATACCGAATAGGAGTATCTCATCTGGCCTCTATATCTAAAAACATATTATTAATGCCTGCTGAAGGCTTTCTGGGATCAGATGTCTTGGATAGGAACTAAAGATCGATAAACCTAAATTTCATATGAATTTTGTTAGTCTTTTCTCCATATGCCACACAGTTATTTCATACATGAGTTACCTCCTGTGCGGTGGGTATTTGTGGTGAGATTTACATATATTGGCTATCCAGCTCCCTATCAGTTTTGAAGTGTGTGTGAAGAACTAACTTGGTGCTCTTAGAAATGTTTAGCAATAATGGTGTAAATTGCAGCTTTGGTGTCTCCAGCTTGTTTTCAGAGCGATGCGACGTGTCAAATGCATCAGATACACGAGGAGCTGCATTCAGAGCCTGCCTTTGGAAAGAGCAGGATCCTGCCTGCTAACAAAACTGCCTCTTGGTTTGGGCTTTGCACCGTCACGCGGGGAGCAGTTCACGCTGCTCCTCTTCCTCGTGCTGCATTTAGCCCATAGGTTGGGGCTTTGTTTTCCAAACCTCATTCCTGCAGTATAGGCAGGATATTGGATTGGTAACAGGGAACTTGCCATCAGCTTTGCCTGTGCTTCCCTGGGATAATTCTCCATCCGCCGTGTGCTTCTTTCCTCAGCAATTCTTGCTTTTGTCTGTTCATCTGGATGCCAGCTAGAAATTAAAATAAGCAGACTGCACTSTAAATGGGTTCCTGAATGCTGTTGTAAAGCGTGGCAGGTGTAACAAACAAGCTCCATAAAAGTAGTTCCCACTTTGTTTCAATAAACGGAAAGGTTTTTTGTGTCCTTGGTTAGGTAGTAGTTGTCCTAGCTTTATTTCTTGTTTGTTCTATTGTGCTCTRCACGTGAATGCAGCTTTTAGCATATATATCTTTAGTGTTCTTCAAAATCAAAATGCTTAAATCGACATTTTTTGCTATTAAGGTGAAGAGATGAGTTTGTCAAAACCCACCATATATGCTTCCAATATGTGCCATTTTTAATTGCTTTACCAATTAGGATTTCTCAAACCTAGCTAATAAATTTCTGCCTAACTGTGCACTTAGGCAGAATACGAGCAAAATGTAGGCACCATTCAGATGTGAAGCCCTATTACAAGATGGAAATAGATTTCTAATGCATTTATCATTCATCTTTGCAGAGTGTGATTTCAATCAGAAAAAAAAATGATGAATGGTTTGACAGTTTCCACCCCTGTACGCTAAAACATAATATGCTTCTGCTGGTTTCCAGCTATTACAGACTTTAACATGCAATGTGACCTTGGTCTGCAAAGCATGTTTGGTTAGCACAAAAACTTAATCATAAGAAGTCATAAGTAGAATCCTTCTTCTTTACTGCCCTTTTTCTGGGACTTGGGAATTTATTGCTTGTGGGACAGGTAGGATATGAACAATGGGCCAAATAGAGTCCAGGGTTATCTCATCTGTGTGAAAACTGCTGCTGGAAATCGATGTGACCTCTGCTGCACTGTCATCCCAGTTCCCACCCTCTGTGTCCTATTTGTCTTTTGGTAGGAGCTTAGATCTGTGTGCTGTCTCTATGTGTCTCTCTTGGGCCAGATTATCAAAATGAATCATTGCCTGCATACCTCTTATATTTCTATTTATTTTCCTGGTGTTGACTAGGTCTGATGAAATATGATTCTTTTTGCATTTGATCCTCACTGCAGCAAGCAGCACCTAATTTAGCTGTGTCTATCTCTTTAAAGAAGAGTAATACTATTTTGAAACTTCAATCTACTGTACAGTAACATTACAAACCATAGACCATGCAGCCTGTCTCCACAGTCAATAGTAATTTTCCTTTCAGCCAATTTAATGTTATTACTTTCCTCTCCAAATAGTAGAGATTTCTATAAATTTCCAAGCAGCTATAGTTTTCTGTTAYGCATACTCTAAGTAGCACTTTCTTGTTCAGTGCCACTTCTGGTTAGTCTTTTGCGACTAATCAGGTAGATATTAGATACTGGTTGTGCGTGCAAAAACTAATGAAGTTTAAAAAACGTGACRCTGGTATAAAATATTTAGATATGAGAAACAATATATCTGAATCTGCAAGAACTCCATTTTCTGAGACTATTACCAGCGTTTTCTAAAATGAGATCATTTAAATTACATAAACACAACTCTAAAATGACAGATACATAGATGTGAAGAGATTATTTTGTTATTGCATTGYTATTAATGCTGAAGAGACATTTTGAGGACGTTCCATTTAATGTGCTCGCTCACGGTGACAAAAATAAATACTTCTCAAACACAGATTTCAGTGARTACTTGAAAACTGCTACTTCTGCCGAGTTTGAGAAGCAGCAAGAAGAGCTTCCTGCTGAAAAGATGCTAGAATTGGCTAAACTGGGTAATGTTGCTGCTGGAAGTGGTTCCCTCAGCCGTCTCTGGATTCTGTCTGTATTTTGTGGCGTGCTGGGGGAAGGTGGATTTCCGAGCACCTAATTGCAAATCCCGGCATGAGAGTGACCAGGGCGCTTGACCGATGTAACTCAGGACTGGGTCTGCGATTGCCCTTTGAAGCCCCTGCCACAAACTACAGGCAAGCTTTAGTGAAAAGCAGTTGCTGTGAAGATAACGCCGTGGTTTCTGCAAGTGACAAAAAAATATATATATATATTTTATATAAACCTGTATTTWGACTTCCAGCTAAAGAGAATACGACTTCCTAGAAATCACACTTGCGCTTTCTGATGTTGCATTTAAACCTGTCTTTACAGAAGAGGTCCAAATTGCCATTCCGATAATGAAGCCAACCTTAGATAAAGTCCAACTGGCTGGACAGGCCTTGCCGCCCGGATTTCCAGCACCGTTTCTTTTTGCCGATGGTCTTTCATCAGTAGAAACGCTATTAACCAACATTCAGGTAAATTATTCTCCATAAAACCAGACTATGTCGTGACCGATAAAATATATATTTTTTTCATCTCTCTAAAAAGTTTCAGAAACTATTTTGTACCTGCARTTCTATTATTTATTTAAAGTAATGCTTTGACTACCTGGCCTTATTGATATTAAAAGGATTTTATGCGGTGTCTATTTGACTTAATAGTTGGCATTAATGGTCGTATTAAAATTCACCAGTCTCATTATTCCTCCTTTGCTTCTCCCTGCAGTTGACCGAGGTCAGAAATAATTTGGCACTCCATTTGTAATAAACCACCTCAGTAGGATGAGTTTGCAAAAGATATTTTAAGTGATTCCACGCAACAAAATTGCTCATAAATTATAAGATACAACATTCAGCTACGTCAGATGCTCATTTGGACTTTAGAGGCTTCTGCTTTTACTTCTTCTCCTTTCTTAGAGGAAGTAAAAGAAACAAATGGATGAGTTTTCTCACTGCTAAACAAAATGTTATTTTCAGGTCTTATATTTGCGTGTGTTTTAGGGCCTTCTGAAGGTGGCTGTGGACAATGCCAGAGTCCAGGAAAAGCAGATACAGCAGGAAAAGAAAGAGTTAAAGATGGAGCTTTGTAGAGAGAGAGAACTAAGAGAGAGCTTGGAAAGGCAACTTACAGCTGAGCTGCAAAGCAGAGGTGAGTGAATGAAAAATGGAGTTTAGATATCTATTAAATGTATAACCCCTTGGCATTTCCAGCTGGAGCTTTTGAGGACTCGGAGTTAACTGACATTCATACTTCAGGGTAATGCAGCAGTGGGCTAGCCCTGGTAATGAAAGATTTAAATTTAATAAAAGCAGAATGAAGCACTCTTTTCYGTGAGCAGACGGAGCAGTGCCTGAAGGATTATTTCCTGGAGGGCAACTGGCCACAGGATTTTGGCCGATTCTTTGGAGGAAAGCTGATTCAGTTGCCTGGCTTTCACACATATTATTGCCATTCTGCCTGTGTATTCCCAGCCTGATTTCTTCATTTGACACCTTTAATTTCTTTTGTTTCCTGCTATTATCCTCCAAGCACTGAGGATCCAGCTTATTTTGAGTACGATAATACATCTGCAAATTGTGTGTGTAGAGAACTTTCCCTCCCATCAGCTTACAACTTATCCAGCCCACATTTTCAGAAAAATTGTGATTTTTGCAGTTTAGATGCTGGTCAGCTGGTTTTTCACTAGCTAATATCACTAAAATAAAACAGATCAACTACTGAAAGTGGCCTGTGCAGGATCTGATGAAAATAACTCTGGTTAACTTGGTTTTGTTCATGAGAGTAAGTTACAAAAACACTCCTAACATGGGGCCCCTTAAGACAACACCATGACTCTTTAGAAGCTTTTGATAATAATAGGCAATTAAATGCATAAATCTCATTTTTTCGCTGTGGTACAGAAGGTAGCATTCTTTTTAAATTCAAATCTCCATATAAAGGAGAGGAATAAAAGTTTGTGTGCTGAAAGCTACTTCTAGATTTCATCCATGAAATCGGAAAGATAGAACTAGATAAGACCAAAAATSTAAGTGCCAAGTACTGTCTGCCTACGCATTTTGAATGAGATGAGGTGTGTGCAACAGTCCACAGCTCCAGGGCTCAGAAAGGAGGCTGAAAAAGGAGGACACTTCTAAGTCAAGATGTCAATAAATACTGTGGAAGTTGTACAGTTGCAGTGGATGTTCAGAATCGTTGCATCACCTCGGGTTAGGTACCTATGAGTCTGCTATCATTCTGTAAAAAAACACTTATTTCTTTGTAGGCAGACAGTACGATTCCGATTCACATTTAAGTCAAGAGCAACTTTACTTCATTCAGAGGCCTTGCTGGCTTCTGCCTCAAAGGAGAGTCTCACCAGTAAACAATAGCTTTAGACTTGTCTTTCAGTTCATTGCACATCATTTTTATTATTATGAAGCTGGAGTATCTTAGAGTAACCCATGTAACAAGGGTTGCTCTTTGGCTCAGCTTTCCAAAGTTACCTTCTCCAGATCACATTGTGGCATTCATGATCTATCCAGTTTCCCTGGGCCTTGTCCCAGCCACCCTTCATCATGGAAACTGGACAYGAACTGGCCTACTCCAGATCTCCTGGCATGAGAGCAGAGTCCCAGGGTTGACCATTTCCCAGGTGCCGAGCATGCGCACCAGAAAGGTGTTGATGGCTCTGTAGAGATCCTACCAAACAGTTTCAACCAGCTAAGGTAGCTGCAGGTCCTACAAACAAGCGACAAGAGAGTCTATTAAAGATAGTTTATTAGGGATAATTAGGAGGCTCTGCTGGGCCAGCAGGAGCCTAGGAAGTTCCAGGAGTGGTGCAGTGCTCACAGACCTACCCATGCTACTACCAGTGCACCTGGTCATCTTTCCAGATAAAACTGCTGGTGGGTGGAGTATTATTTTCAGCATWAGGAGAAAGATTAGAAAGAAGAGTATGAGTTTTATTTTCGTTTCTGAAGTCTTAGGCTGGTATCGTTGCTAAAACAGAGTTTAAACCAGTGATCCACTCTTGAAACTCTGGAMAACTGTGAACTGAAGGTAGCCCAAATCCATGAAGTCTATGTAATGCAGACCAGTGGCTGGATTCTAATACGTATGCTTTCAGATTCTGATCAATAGAATTAAATCAATGGGGCTGTTCCAGATTGCGAACATGATTTAAGAACTTTAAAGTTACAAGATCTGAAGCCCTTTCAGATTGTTCATTCTTTCATGTGATGATAYGGGTTGAGTGTTTTTATATTAGACCCATGTCAGAGGTTTTTTTGTCCTGAGCTAGAACTGGGCTTTTAAACMTTGCACATATAAACTCGTTTACCATCTCCATTATATATTACCTGTGCTTTAACAGCCACTCTTACAATACATTTACATTTCAGCAACAATTCAGAAACGCTTGAAGAAAGAAAAAAAGGCGAAGAGAAAATTGCAGGAAGCTTTGGAATTTGAGTCAAAGAGAAGAGAACAAGTGGAACAGGCGCTTAAACAGGCCACATCAGGTGACGGTCTCAGGATGTTAAATGGTAATGTTCTAGTTGGCCTTTCACAGTTAACTTAAAACGATGTTTAATTAAGTGAAAAATATAAGATGATGCACAAAGCAAGTTCCATTATAAAAACGCAGTCCTTTCCTGAAATAATTAAAAATCTATTTCAGGACGTGTGCTCTGGGTCATGAATTAAACAAAAAATAAATAAGTCTCTAAGTAGAGAAACAGCAGTTTATGTAGGCATCATGAGAAATACTGAATATATTACCAGAGAAATCTGTCACAGTGCTAGCTAAGACAATGTGAAATTTGGTTCTTATGAGGTTCTCTGAACTCTCCTCTCCCAGCAGATTCATGCTGGGAGCAGCTGAGCTTCCTTTTAGAAGCTGTTTGTCTGAAAGCCATTTGTTTGTTCAGCCTCAGGATCTGTCAAGTTGGTTAAATATGTATCTAGCTGACTAGATTTCAAATATTTCCCAAATATCCTTGTGAGATAAAACAAAATCAGTTAATTTCAAAAATCGGGTGGTTATGTTTTGGGTAGTGAGAGGATTCATCTCCCCTGCTTAAGTTGTTTCTGACTAAAGTTGAGCACTGCAATATGAATCTTTTAGTCATGAATACAGGGAAGTTTGAGGCAGTTTGAGGTGTTCCAGCTAAGGTTCACTCCTGAGGTCTCTGCAGCCTCRTCCAGCAGTGTCTCATCAGCCAGGTTTACAAACGCTGCAGTCTCTGCTGCGCTCGTAGGTCGTGAAGTCTTTAAGTCACTTCTTCCTCCCTAGTTTGGCCACTCCTAGCAACTGAGCTATAACACAAGCAGACTGCAAAAAATCCTTGAGCTGCTCAGTAAAAATAATAAATAATAAAATAATAAAAATAAAAACTTGGATRTGTCCAGAGTTCTTAGCTGTGAGGGCTGACCAGGGCTGTTCCTTAAAGTCAGGGCAAGCCTCCGACATGARCTGCCATTGCTGCACTTTGCAGTGGACTCTCTGAGTCGTGATTTATCGGGAGTGCCTAAGAGATACCAGCTCTTTAGCTGCTAGAGCAACATCCTACAGAGGCATTCTCMTCTGCTGGGTTTTATAGGCCAGCATATCACTGTAAGCAGAAGCGGGCTGGCTCCTGTTGATGTCCTGACAGGGAGCTGGAGTGGTGTGGGAATGAATATAGAGCTTTCAGCTGTGCCATGACCCAGCAGCAAGGAGGGGGCCAGAGCCAGCAGGAACCTTTTTGGATTGGGAAAATGCCCAAATTAGACCCCACCCGCATCCAGACATGACTGTTAGAAAGAAATAAAACCCAAATTTCTGTAAGATTGTTCACTGAAGTTCTGCAGCTGACGGGAAGCACTTGCACCTCACTCCAGTGAGGAGTGCTCAGCAGTTCTGGAAGTCACAAATTAAAGGGTACCGACATGCCAGCGGTGTGATTAAGAGATCTTTACAGCTGCTGTTGTGGGCCTGGCTGCTCTTATTTTGATTTGCAAGCACACTCAGGTAGTCATATATATGTTAGTGCCTGCAAGAAGCTGATATTTACATGCTAATCTGATTGCACATGCAAATCAGGTAGCTCATTAGCATCTTAATCCACAATTTAATTGCAGGTACAATTTTATGACAACAAAATGTGAAGGGCTATTCTGAATATTTTTAATTTAACTCTGACGGTCTGTCTCATTTAACAGATGCCGTTATTAGTTACAGATGACTCTGTCATTTTACGTTTATACAACACGTACTTTAAAAGGTTTGAAAAGAAATAACCTTTTTAGAGGAACAGTTCAATGCCCTGAATTTCCCTTCAAACAGAAATCTGAAAATGGCAAACCTCATGTACTAGCAGTCACCTCTAATTTTATAAGAAACAATTACWTCCACCAAGATACTATTTATTTGCTCGTATATCTTTATAAGTCTCTCTTTATATTTCACATACATTTCACATATGCATGTAATACTACGATAGTACTAATTTATTCCATGCATGGGATGCATTTTAGTCTGCCCTGTCTATGCATAGAGCTCGGTGGACATTGTAGCATGGCCAGCGTGTAGGTACTAAAGCCTCCAGAGAGAGTGACTAGAGCACTGCAGTTATTTCCTATTGAAAATGTCCAGAACAGGCCTCAACAGAAGAACTTTTAGCCTGTATACACAGCTCCCTCCATTTTTTTTTTTCTCCTCCCACTTTAATTTCCAAGTGCTGTATTATAAGGGAAGCAGATGTTTCTGCAGGATTCTAGGTGCCATGGATTCAAATCACATACCCTTCATGCTAATCCTTGCTGGCACGGGGTGGATCGTGGCATCTGTTATAACACCCTGGGGTGTTGGAGGCCCCCCTCCCGCAAGGACTGTGCATACAAAGGTATTATCAATATGAAATTAAATAGTTCAAAAGTGCATATCATTAGGAGGCTCGTTCTCAACTTGGAGAAAAAGCATAATCCCTTTTCGAAAGCTCTTGAAATCTGGAAACGTTTCACATGCTGTCACATACGTAATTTTGTGTCCAGTGATAAAGCACTCACAACATCATCAGCTCAATCTTTTAAATGAAATATCATTCCTRTTTATTTTATGTTTATTTATATACACAATACACAAACATGTAGAATATTTAAGAATTGGGAAGGAAAAGCCAGAGGCTTTTGTGGCTCTATGATATACATTACTCCCCAGAATATTTGAAAGAAAATAATGTATAATATAACCTAAGAAACTGACAATAATATCATAGCTTTAATTCATGCCATGAGCGTATATCAGTGGGCATTGGTGGTATTTTTTTACTTTTTTACTTTGAAGCTTTGAAAAGAGACTTATATTGACATAATTGTTGATTATTTTCTGTTCATCRGATGAATTTAAAAGATGTTAAAAATAACTCAGTGGAAGAGTGAGCTTCCAGTGTTGCCAATGTTTTCAAAATGATTTATGGCTGAAAACTCTATGAAGCCCAAATGTTTTATGCAAGACCACATAACTTGGAGATCACCCCACTTTGCTGTAAACATTTTTCTAAAGATGCATCGAAGAAGGACAAAGGGAAATGCATTAATCTTAGGTGTCACATTTTTCAGATGCTGGAATCCCAGATATGGAAATAGAACACAACGGAACCCAACATGACAGTGCAGCAATGCAAGGTGCAGTATATACCTCACCCCAGCACGTGTTTGTCTTAAGTGATATTAAAAGTTAAATGAAATTCAGCATGTCTTTTTCTCTCTGTTGTCCTACTTAAAGGCAAATAAATTGCAGAATGTTCCATTAATTTTGTTTTCTTGTTCCACACAGAAGTCATTGGTAAGATCAATATTTTACAAGATCGGGAATGAAATTCGTTAAATTAGAGGGGTGAGACTGGTATGTTTTCAAAAAATAYATAATTCATAGAAGTGGGAAATCATAACTAGGAAGGCAAATACAGCAACACTCAAGTCCAGACTGCTTAAAAGAAATATTGGTTACACATTTAAATACATATGCATGTGCTAAAGAGAATTAAAGGAACCCTGCTGTATGTATTCTCCTGTGAGCACCCGCCTTTGTATTCCGAGGGCAGCCCACGCCACGGACTGTGAGTGCAAAGCAGTGATAATGTTGAGTGCAAACAGTGATAACGTTCCTGTGACGAGCAATTATGTAATACTCCATTCTCCTCATTGTTCCCTGTAAATGCAGAACATTCATATTTTGCYTGAGTGCTGCCAAATAGTCATCAATGCTGTCTACCTGGAGGCCTGTGAAGTAAGGAAGTTGTGTGGTCATTTTATAGGGGAACACCTGAGATAAGAGAGGGCTCCACATCAGATATTTCCTTTGAAAATGGGAAAGCTGTTGGAGGACACCCAGAAGTGGGYTCTTCTGTGGACAGTAGGGTTTTCCCCAGTTTCGTGTGTTTAAAACACATTGCTGGGTTTTGACTTCATTGACACGTGTGGTGCTCGGTTCCCCCATAGATCAGATTGCAAGGTCTCATATCTTGGCATGTGTCATGTTATGGACACTTGCCTCCAGAGGTTAAGAAACAGAAAATAGTCACCTGTGAAAATGTTTCTTCTGAACAGCTAGAAAAATGTAGTGGTGAAACTTTTATTTGGAGAAGATGTAGTTTTATAGCACTGTTTTTTACAAACCCAACCTTTTCTCTCTCCAGTCCTGCWCCATATTCCCTACAGAACATTAAGCTTGTGCACTAGTTTATAAAGCAGCCCAGAGAAGCTGCAAGTTTCAGGCTAATTCTCTTCCTAGAGCCTTCCAGCCTTTGTACTGAACTGTGTAATTGTTATGGGCAAAAAATAACGTGTGTTTAGGTAACTACAGATTGTCCTCTTCTGGGTAGGCAAAAAAGGACTGCAGTAAGATAATGCACCAAAAAATACAAAATACAAGGAAAACAGCAAACTGTTAGTGTTGGCTCAAATCTGTCTCCTTTCAAAATGATTATATTAACTTACTAGAAAGAATTGGAGAACTTYCCTACACTTGCTGTAGTCTCCGGATACGCTCTTGCTGCTCTCCAGTGGCAAACGGTCTGGTCTTCAGCACAGTCATGAATATGTGCACAGACCTCTCCGCCAATTTAAATATCCTAATCCTGCTCATATCTGAGAGCGTGGTGAGCTCAGGCGGTTCTTTCACAAAGCACTCTCGGCTGATAAGTGTTCTGAAAAACTCTGTTAAGCTTGTTCAGATTTCAAAGCATTTCTGTCCTGTAGCACCATCTACTCCATTTTTTTTCCCCCTTTATGCTGATACTATAATATCTTTGTATTCTATTTGCCTTTGATTGCGGTTTTTAAAACTTGACAGCTACTGCTGCCCTTTAGTCTTCAGCAATTTGAACACACTGCCTTCATTGCCCACTTCATTTGCTGGCTTTGTTTTTTGGGCGCTGGGAGGAGTGAGGGTCAAAACATGCAACCCCAACACAAAGCTGTTTTCAGGCTTTCAAAATATCTCTGTAGTGCACAGAAAAAAGCTTTAGCATCAATGCAGACCTTTCTTTTTCTGTTGTCAATAGCTCTGCTGGACAGAAATCTATCATTCACGCAGCGCCTTTGCTTTGAAATTCAATTAGTTCCACTGCCAGTATCTCCTTAAAACGGTTTAAAGGAGAATTACAAAAATACTGCACAACCACCTTTTATAGTGATTAAGTCATATCATATTTTATGCTCATTTCTTAAAATGGTTATATTAACACAAGCTGTTCGTGCACCGTGGTTCTGATATGCATTATAAATCACTTCCGTTAAGCTGATGCCTTTTCTCTATGCTTTGTATAGCGATTGAATTGGAATTTTCTGCATGCAGTCTGCTCATCCTAGTCTGCTCATCCAGCATGGCTTAATCCAAGAGAAGCTTTCCAGCTGACAAAATAAAGGAGTAGTAGTTGCTGTGGTCGTGGAGCCCCTGCCCCACTGAGAACCTGCCTGTTCCCGTTTCCATAACTCACTCGTGGGCCAGCAAGCCAGTGCATCAACCATTTTATCAACTAATCTCCGTTTCACATAAAATAAACATACTGGGTGTCATTAAGTGCACCTTCAGATCAATGATTTTTGCAAATGACATTCAAGTACYGTTCGAGTAGTGCATTTGTGCTGATAAAAGCAAATTAAATTAGCACAACTACAAGTGTGCTGATAAAAACTAAAACTGAACAGCAGCACCATTAGCTAACAAAGTAATATTTTCTCTTTACTGCTTTCTGCCATTTAGTTATTATCCTATTGGAAATCTAATTATAATCCTTTTACTCCCTAGTCAAACTTCACAGTTTTTGCAAGCTTAGCACTGACAAGTGATTTCATTACATTTGATTGCCCGCGCCCAGATTGACTTAACTTCACTCCGAGACCTAAAAGCCCTCTCAGTTTCTCAGATTCCCTGTTTGCACATTACAGCAACAGCTCCTTTAATTAATTAGCATGAACAGCAGTAACATGAACTGCTGAACAGAAAATAACATCATTTTATGATCGCACGGAGACTTCTCCTTTTGCATGTTTATACCTTAGTTAACTTTTGTATTACTATATTTCATTGTTAGGGGATATTGGAACAATGAGCCAAGCAATGTTATCTTAAAATTGTAAAAAGTACAAGTTACCATGATAACAACTTTTAAAAAAATAAAAAGACTCCAAATCTAAGGAAAGAGGCATCAGCACGGGAGGATAGACTGTTTTCCAGGTGAAAATATGGTCCAAAGGAAACGTGGTTCCCTGTACGTGCACGGGGAAGGATGCAGGTTTGTGGAATAACCTGGCAGGTAGTGAAAAACCCTGGCAGAGATTCAGCACAAGGCTGTCAGTAACTCCCCATAACTTTTTTTTTCTTTATGTGTTTGCCAAAGGTAAAGAACTGCTTAAGTTTAGAACATACCTTGTTTTCTGTTATGTGGTCTTAACATTTTTAGACTCATGCCCCCCCATACTATATTTTTTCAATATTCTAATAAAACCAGTCAGTTCGAAAAACCCAAACCATAGTAAAAAAGGTGCAAAGGAGACAGAAATGGAAGGTAGTTTAACCTCTTTGTCATTTTATCAAATTACACTCCAAATGCTTCCTATTCCACGGGAACCGACTGCTCTGAGGAATTTCAGCAGACGCTGCAGCGKCAGGAGACGACTCAGCATCCTGGACATTGCAGCACTGTTCACTGCAGTTGCCCTCGCTGCAACAAATATTCAACCCATTAAAATAAGAACAGGACCCTGTGGTTAGGGAGTGCGAGGGTGATGATGAGCCCCTTCCTCTTCAATTTCAGCAAAGGCTGGCTGCTTTCCTTGTGAACAGATCCTCAGCTATCCCCATAACTTGAAACTTAAGTCTTGTTGGTTCTGCCCAGGCCGTGTTTTGTGGCTGTTGCATGGGCTCCTTTGGTTGGTACCCAGTGCTAGAGCTCCAGTAGTTGGGTACCGTGTCATTTGGCAGCGCCCCTGCCAAATAAGCCCCCTTTAAAAATAACAATTATTTAGTCTGATTGTACTTTTTTKCTGAATATTTTTAGACTTTATAGAGACACACACACATAGACATGCATATGGGGGAAGAAGCTGAGATTTTGTGATTTCCTGGTGACAAATGATGGGGAAAGGCTTTCCCGGGAGACGCCTGGGTGAAAAGCTCCATACCTTTCTATTCTCACAAAGGCTCACSCATTTACTCAATAATTCAGTGTCCGTAGGCTTGGATATTTCTTCAGCAGGAACCTCTGTGTTATCTCCCTGTTTACTCAAACTGACAATTGCAACCAGCAGCTGCATAGTTTGCATTCAGTGAACACAGTATTGTCCTTGACTATCGGTTCTCATTAGAATCCTATTTTAAGTACAAGTTACCAGTTTGGATGCCGTAAGGATGGGGAGATACTTGACAGGGTGGATTCAACAGTCTTAAGCGCAAAAATAAGTAGGGGAAAAAGAAGCGAGTGACACACACACAGGAGGACGTGGCAGTGAAATGGAAKGTACCCCAGGTCCTGCCCATTTTGTAGAAAAAAGCAGCTGCAAAGAGAAGGCATCTGATGATGTTGCCCCAAGGAAGAGGTTAATAAGCTCAGGCAGTTGTAGCCATCAGAGACTGCACATCTGCAGGGTGTGAAAGAGGCAGTAGGAAGGAGCACAAGGGATGGAAAGGAAGAAACCCAAACTTCATGAGTACCACAGCTCTCAGAAGCTCTTGGTTACATCTTCATGTTAGTCCAGAGGAAAACATACATTACTCRCAGTGTATTTCTTTTTTCCCTTTCGCTATTTAGTTTGGAAATATCTGAAAAATAGCCTGAAAAATAAAGAAAAAAAAAAAAAGGATTAAAACAGAATGATTGTTTTTGGATTTGTCTTTTTTATGCAGACCTTAAACCCTTCAAAAGAAAATGATGAATGATGGTATGGTTAAAAGAGAACGCCAGAGATATATATTCCGAACTAACAAGTCAGGGAAGAAAACCTTATCCCAAGGGAAAATTACCATTATTAACATAGGTTTTGGCTCACAGAGAAATTGTGAGTTCTTTACTCATGTTATACATTGTGAAGGGGAAAAAATCCTTTCTAAATGTCTTGCTTATTAAGCCAGTCATGCATCTCACTGTAGGTTGTAAAGCAGTATAACATGCACAGGGGGCTCATAAGCATATTTTAGTGTTAGGGAATATCATTTATACAGTTTTTATATTGTCAATATTACCCCTAGAGAATGAGATTAGGCTTTAAGCTACTGTAAATCTACACTTTTGCTCACCTTTGTATAATTTCATTTTTTAATAGAATGAAGCCCACATAAATGAATATTTGATTAAGGGATAAACCTAATAAAAGAATACATTTATTGCACACAGATTTATTCAATTCTTTGCTATATAATACAGTAAAATGCTATAAAATGGTGTATAGTTTGCAGGCAGCCTCACTGAGAAGATAGTGAATATTCTTCAAAAAGATGAATTTGACAACATCATATTGTATTTTGTGTCCAGCTGGTATCAAAGGTACTTTTAACACTTTTTAGTTCCTCATAGGTGGCTGGTGTATGACATGGCTGATGCTAAATTAAGTTTATGGTACGGCAATAAAAATGTATTTTGATTTCTTGAGGTTTTTTAAGAGCTTTCAAAAAGAAAAAAAAGAAATATTTAAAGATGCCCTTTCTGTATATTGATCCATAGTGTCTCCTGGGTGGCTGCACTATCCTAGGACTATCACAAGTATTTGAGATACCTTCATTCAACATTCCTTGAGAAATAAAGGGAATATAAATAAAAAACACTGAGACCTGCTCCAAAGCTTAAATAGCCAGTTCACTCAGAACTGTCCCACAATGAGACTGCATCTTACTTCAATTTGAAGAATACTATTAAGAATAACGTAAAATACAATTTAAAATATCAATCATTACAAACTTAGGAAACATCTAACTTGGGTTTTCGCTGATCATTAAGCATCGTGTGTGTGGTCCCATATATTTGCTATCAGATATGTATCACTGAGGTCTTCAGCGGCCATGGTGACCTGCAAGCGATGAAGACTGCAGAGACAATAATTGTCCCTTGGCACCTTCATTTCCTTATATATATATATATATATATATATATATATATGTGTATATATATATATATATATATCACTGGCTGGTCTAACACCTTCTGCAGGGCTTTTAGCCTGGAAACAGTCCCAGTACTGAATTAGCAGAAGACTTTACAAAATGTGTTTGTAGGGAGGGACACAGAGCTGTTCCATCATATCTTGTACTAATCCCGTTGTAACTTATTACAAATAACTCTTATTTTGAATGGACAGGTGACTTTCTAATTTGTGGGTCCCTAATCTCTTATTTGCACATAGAATCTGTGTCACCCCGTGTGGTACTTTAAGCCTGTAGGGTTGYCCGTAAATGTGTGCTGTAATTTCAGTCTTGTTTTAAATGCAATGAGTCTGACCTGTAGATTCTCCCAGCAGCTGATTTTTTTTAATTTTATTTTTTAGAAGTCCAGCACTAACATACACTAGATCCTATACAACCTCTTTGTAAAGATCTCATGAAACTTCCTAATAGCCAGAAAGAAAGCTAAAAAATGAAAAAGGGCAATGTTCAGCAGTCCTTCTAACCCCATCCCTCGAGTTTAATATTTACCCCAGTAAATCTTAAGACAATAATTGTAATCAGCCAAAGGCTTGGAGCTAATTTTAGCCACTTCTTTCGAGGTTCCCATGCTCCCAAACATTCCTCTGGAGATGTTATGTCCCCGGCTCTTCCTGATCTTTATTCTTGTTTACATCCAAAATCCATAKTAAATCATCTCTGTTTGGAGAGCATGGGCCTCCTTAAACCCACGAAACATTCAATTACTAATTAGCCGTTTCCTGTTCCTAATGAAGTGAACATGTCGGATTTGGATTAAAATTCAGCTACTGCTCTCCTCTGTTTATGGTTCCAGATGTTTTTGTTTTATCTAGGAGGTTACTTTGACAGCTAGTGCTAAATGATAAATCACTCATATTATAGCTGAAATGCATTTTGAAATTGAAATGTGGCAAACTTGGAGATTGCTCCGAGGATCAGTGTCACTTGGCAGGTCAATACTTGTTCTTTCCTTATGAGAGCTCAGTATTGGCATATGTAAAACAGTAATGGGATATATGTCAACATTATACAAAATGCTTCTCAATATTATCATTTTTGCTATCATCTTCAAGATCAGTACTTGCGGGTTTAGCTTGGTGAATTCATGATTCATTGTGTAATGAACAAGAATATGGATTCTTGTTAGCTCTCATTTCTGTGGGTATTTTAATATTTATTTTTTTCTCTGGGCTTAAAGTTGCTTGATGTGAAAAATCACAGTTGATAGGTGCTAGATCTAAGAATATTTTTTTATGAAGGAAATAAGTGGCTTTCTACTTGTTTGCCTAAATAAAGAAAAATGAAATGCAAAGGAATGTGGAGGTTTCTGAATGAAAGCACTCTTTCCCAAACAACAGATATTGATTTATTTCTATTACATTTTTAATGCAATGTGATTTTATTTCAGCACACCGTTCTCTAGAAGGTTTTCTGCATGTGACACTGGTGTGTTGCAGAGCTGCAGTGCAGCTAATCCGTGTTACTGGGTCTATGGGCAAGACATCCCAGGCTGTTTTACAGAAAAAAAACACAAGAAAAAAAAGGAGTGTTTGATTAAAAACAAACTGCAAAATGTGTCTTAAAGGGAGGGACCTACAGAAAATCCCAATCCACATCTTCATGGCTTTGCAGCGCCTGTTTCATCAAGTGTCTCCTTCTTTTCACATAGAAAACGTATTCACATGACGGGTCATTTATATCACTTGTAGATATAATAATCTGGCTTGAGAAGAAAAAGTCCTGGAACAAAGGAGGAATCCTGCCTGCATTGGAATTAATTATAACACGTTTAAAATGCCATTGACCTTTATTCTTCTCTTTCTTTTCCCCCTCCAGAAAACAGAACATACATCAAGCCCACTATAATGTACTGAAGGAAACACCTATTGTTGAAAAATGTATAATGATCACTGTTTGAAGACTATATAGTTCATGAAAAACGTCCCTTCAAACCTTTGATGCCTTCAGTACTGTGTGAAGAACAGGATTTGTAGCATGAAACTTGAAGGACAATTTCAAGCAATTTACTGTTGCTGCATCGAAAACTGCCGTATTGTCATTAAGAAATATTGAGACTTTTTACCAGCTTACCATACCAAACCAAGCCCGTTGCCACAGATCATTTTTAGGTCCCAGGAGATAGCAAGGAGTTTTAGTATTTTTAAGCACATACAGGAATTATTCCCCTTCCCTCCTCCCCCCCAAAGAACTTCTTTTTTTTTCCCAAGGAGGTAGCTATTACTGTATAGCAATGGCACAATGATTTTAAGCCACAAAGGTCCTCACTGGCTGTACATCATACAAGTCCAGTTTATCACTGAAACTGTTCAACACGGAGCTGTTTCGATTGTGTTTATAAATTAAGCTTTGTTTACTGAAGCAGATACTCGATATATATTACGTTTTAAAAAGAAATGTGTGTACATTTTTTAAAAGAATGATGTAAAAATTGTCCTTTCATTAGATGACCAATTCAAAAGTGTGAGCTAAACCCTAATAGCTGACGTAATATGAGGATTATAATTGATGCTTTTTTATGCTCAGTTCAGCTTGGCTTTTGGTCTTTTAAGATGAAAAAAAAAATGAATATGCAGTAGAGTGTTAGATAATGGAAACTTTTAAGTATGGTTTCTCTGTTGTACCATATTAAGTTAAAGTACACATTCTTTGTTAAAAATGTTCTTGCTAAAAATACAGTATTAAAATTTTTTGTTTGACTTTGGAAATCTTTTAAGATTTTTTTTGACTGTGAATTCCCATAGTTACTGTACTAATACGAAACAGTATTTTGCACTATTAAAAATACTTGAAGAAATTACTTAATAAAGAGGGTGGGTTGGTGTTAAACATTTTTCTAATTCTTGCATGTCAAAAATTCTCAACATATTTTAAAAATAACCAAAACATTCCTCTTTAAAATAGGTGACTGAATTCTGGTTTGAATCAAGTGGAAATAGTAGTCATATATTCACTCTCTAATGCGATGGTCAAAGCACAAAGCTTATTTGCCTGTAGGTTCATGCTTACATGTGTGTCTTTATATTTATACACACATAAACACGCTGAATTAAATCAATACTATATATATATATGTATGTAATATTTATATATATATAGTTATATTTTATATATGTATATACTTTTGGAAATATATATATAAAAATACATATAAAATATATACACACACTCTTGGGAATGTATTTCCCACATATATATATTTGTACATACAAATATATTTGTATATATGCTATATATAGTATTTTATATACATAGTATTGCATACACTTGGGGAGAACCTTCAGGATTTCATTTATATTATTAACTAGATTTTTTTTTCAATAGGAGGTCGTGGTTAACTGACTTGTTAGCTAACTTTGAAGTATAGTTTYAAACCGTGCTATAGCTGATACAGTGGAACATTTTATCTCAACCAAGAATAGATTCAAGAAAACATGATGGCCTCTGTTTTAGAGGTGATCAAATTAATTATCAGCAGACTCCGTCTGGCCTTTCAATGTACAAATGTGTTTTATTCCCTGTTATTGTAGTCATTCCAAAAAAAAATGCAGCAATCACATTGCTTTATGACTAAACAATCAAAAATATTAAATGCTACAGAAAACAGATGCACTTCRAGTTGTGCTACTGCACTCTTCCTCAAAGCCTCAAGTATGATTAAAACACTGCAGCATCTGAACTTCAGTTTTATATTGGATTATTTATTAATTCTGGATTTGATTCTGCTTTATTCTCTGAGATGAGTAAATCTTAGTTCATTTTTTTTAAGATCTTGCAGTGTTCCTTAGTATTTCTAAGTGGCTGATTAATCCAATKCTGGCATTACTCGTAAGAGAAGATTTTGAAAAAAACTCTTCGATGAATTATAATATAGTTTAGAAAAAATAATGTAAATATATTAGTCTTTGAGATGTGAAATATTTTGCATTTTTTATTTCCTTACAAAGATAGTTTTAGAGGTTTTTTTTTTAATTAATGGCAGATCTACATTTCTTAACTCCGCACTGATACCGAGTTGATGAGCACGTCATTGATTTCTCATGTGCCGTACCCAGAATAGCTGTAAACGTCAAAGTACCAGCAGATGAGATGTGGGGAACTGATAAATTTCAGAGGCTGAATCTGTTGTTAAGTCCTTATTAGGTAGCTCCTGATAAATATTGGCAAACCAGGACACTGAGCTTTTTATGTGTCAACTCAACCTATTGAGCACACATCTTAMCGCACACTTCTGTTTGGGGGAAAAAAAACCCTATTACAGTGCAGAACAACTATTAAGTTTGGCCAATTGCAATTGATTAGGTCATATTAAAGTGCAGATTTCATTTATTTCTTTGTACTTCCTATCACTCCCTTACTAATATTACAAATGGTGAGCTTCTACGTAGAGATCTGTGTGGATCAACTTAGGGAGCTACATAGGCTGCCGTTCATTGACACAAGAGCTTGCCTGGTTGTTTCTGACTCATGGATCTGTGAAATAATGGAATTGTGGACAGCGTCTCTGCTTGAGAAGGAACGCATAACTGAGGGGTGATGTTTCATACCAGTTRAGGCAAATTATAGAAAACATCAGTGCGCCGCAAATTAGTCTTGTTTGCCCATAAAACAGGACAGGCGCTGTGTGAGAGAGGAAAGAATAGATGATTTCACCCATTCAGTCCTTTTTTTCCCAATAGCATCTGAGGTTGTGAACAGCATGAGCTGCAAGCCCAAGAAAGAGCACATGGGGGTGTCTGGTTGGGGTTGGGGCTGTAGCTACAGAGCTCCAGGGAGCAGTTTTTGCTTTATGAAGCTTCCTGAAGGAAAAGTTGGTTAGTCTCTGAGCATGACAAAGTGATTCCTCCTACATGACGGAGTGAGTTGTATGATGTTGAGCAAGGAAACGGGGAAAGGCTGAGGAGCATCAGGGAGTGTGAGAACACTCACTGGGGAACACCCCAAACCCACCTGAGGATTCCCRACCCTCTTGCTGTAGGTAGAGGGGGCAGAATTAAGAGATGAGCAAGAGAAGAAACAGGTTCCCTGTTTGGGGTGACAGGACCATCCCCTCCCAGGCACCTCATCTCCTCCAGGTGACCATGTGCAACAGGTGTGAGGCCCTGGAAGCMGACACCAGGCAAATGAGGCCACAGACCGAGTCCCTTTAGGGGGCTGTCCAGAGCAGGGCCGTCCACAAGGCCCTAAGGCTGTCCAGAGCCTTATGACTGCCTCTACTAAGAGGAAAAGAATCATAGAATAATAGSATCCTTAAGGTTGGAAGGGACCTTTAGAGATCATCTAGTCCAATCCTCCTGCATCCGCAGGGTCACCTAGAGCACGTGGCACAGGCTGTGTCCAAGCAGGTTTTCAAGACCTCCAGAGAAGGAAACTCCACAACTTCCCTGGGCAGGCTATGCCAGCGCTCTGGCATCCTCACTGACAAGAATTTTTTCCTTAAGTTCCTGGGGAACTTCTGGTGCTTCAGTTTGTGACCATTTCCTCTAGTTCTATCAGTGGTCACCACTGAAAAGAGGCCGCCCCCTCCTTCTCACTGCTTCCCTTGAGGTATCTATAGACACTGATCAGGTCCCCCCTCAGCCT